>NC_086117.1:35740210-36043240 GCF_963921235.1 Mobula hypostoma
TGGTCAATAAGTTGACTGACAACTGAAAATTGCTCACAGGTAAGTGAGGGGTGGCAGCTGATGGACATATGAGGGAGATTAGTTTGCAAGGAAATAGGTGGGGAGATGGCATTGATGTGTTTGTTCTGGGAGCCAGTATATACCTGCAGCACTGAATACCCTCCTTTTGCATTGCAAAAACCATGACTTCCTTGCAGTCATTTTTCTTTAATTGATGAGGCAATCTCATTATATACTTCTCACCATAAGAGTTTAAGTAATCACTGCAGTCTTCTTTCAGCAATCTTGTCAAAGTCACACTGTTTGTTCCCAGAGGACTTCTTGCACTTCTTATTTACAGTTCTTGGTCTACTACTTCAATCATTTCAATCAAAAAAATACTGAAGACAAAGATAATAACCTTGCTTTAATTCAGCCATACAGCACAAAATCACGATTCATGAAATTGTTGAGAATTACATGGCCAATCATTGCAATTTCTAAATGTGGTAACGTACTTATTATTGATCTGGAAATCAGGGGGTGTAATGCTGATGTGCTGTGAGAAAACATGAGGATAATGAATCAATGTAGCCATTCAAAAAGCAACAGACTAAATATTTGCCCAGCACAAAGGCTCTCTGAATTTCCCTCCCCACCCTCTCTCTGCTTTCCGCAGGGATCGCTCCCTAAGCGACTCCCTTGTCCATTCGTCCATACCCCCCCCATCCCTTCCCACCGATCTACCTCCCGGCACTTATCCTTGTAAGCGGAACAAGTGCTACACATGCCCTTACACTTCCTCCCTCACCACCATTCAGGGCCCCAGACAGTCCTTCCAGGTGAGGCGACACTTCACCTGTGAGTCAGCTGGGGTGATATACTGCGTCCGGTGCTCCCAATGTGGCCTTCTATATATTGGCGAGACCCAACGCAGGCTGGGAGACCGTTTCGCTGAATACCTACGCTCTGTCCACCAGAGAAAGCAGGATCTCCCAGTGGCCACACATTTTAATTCCCCGTCCCATTCCCATTCTGATATGTCTATCCACAGCTCCTCTACTGTCAAGATGAAGCCACATTCAGGTTGGAGGAACAACACCTCATATTCCATCTTGGTAGCCTCCAACCTGATGGCATGAACATTGACTTCTCTAACTTCCGTTAATGCTCCACCTCCCCTTCGTACCCCATCCGTTATATTATTTTTCTTTTCTCTCTCTCTCTCTCTCTCTCTCTCTCTCTCTCTCTCTCTCTCTCCTTTTTTCTCCCTCTGTCCCTCTCACTATACTCCTTGCCCATCCTCTGGGCTTCCCCCCTCCCCCTTTCTTTCTCCTTAGGCCTCCTGTCCCATGATCCTCTCATATCCCTTTTGCCAATCAACTGTCCAGCTCTTGGCTCCATCCCTTCCCCTCCTGTCTTCTCCTATCATTCTGGATCTCCCCCTCCCCTTCCCACTTTCAAATCTCTTACTATCTCTTCTTTCAGTTAGTCCTGACGAAGGGTCTCGGCCCAAAACGTCAACTGTACCTCTTCCTATAGATGCTGCCTAGCCTGCTGCATTCATAACAATTTTTATGTGTGTTGCCTGAATAGGTTGAACTGGTATTTGTATTGGTATTGGTTTATTATTGTCACATGTACCAGGATACAATATAAAGCTTGTCTCACATACTGTTTATACAGATCAGATTATTACACAGTGCATTGGGCTAGAATAAGGTAAAAAAAACATTAGCATTGAGAATATAGTGCAAAGACTATCAAGAGACTGCAGTGCAGGTAAATGATAAAATGTAAGATTATATCAAGGTAAATTGTGAGGATAGGGTCTATCATAGCAAAGGGCCCAGAAATCGGAAATGGTTATCCAAAATCATTCCAGAAACAAATATCAGAAATCATTTGACTCACAGCTAGCTGAACCCAGGAATACGATTCTTCGAGTTCCGCAAACAAACAGCATCCGAAGTCTATGGTTTGGCCAACTTGGCTATACAAGACTTTGCAACACACACAAAATGCTGTTGGGGCTCAGCAGGCCAGGCAGCATCTATGGAAAAGAGTACAGTCAAGGTTTTGGGCCAAGACCCTTCAGCAGGACTGCAAGGTTTGACAATACAGTTCATCAGGACTTTGATGAAATAAAGGCAATGATGTACCTCTAAATTTAAAAAAAAATATGTAATTTTAATCGGTATGGTGTCATAGAGCTATAAAAAAGTACAGCACAGAAACAAGTCATTCAGCCCATTTAATACGTACTCAACTGTGCTGCCTATTCCCATCAACCTGCATCTGGACCATAGCCTTCCATACCCCTGCCATCCATGTACCTATCCAAGCTGCTCTTAAATATTGTAATTGAGCTTGCATGCGCCACCTGCGCTGACAGTTCATTCCACACACTCACAATCCTCGGAGTGAAGAAGTTTCCCCTCATGTTCCCCTTAAACTTTTCACCTTTCACCCTGAACCTATGACCTCTAGTTGTAGTCTCAGCTAATCTCAGTGGTAAAAGCCTGCTTGCATTTATTCTGTCTATACCCCTTATAATTTTGTATACCTCTATCAAATCTCCCCTCAACTTTTACGTTCCAAGGAATAAAGTCCCGACCTATTCAATCTTTCCGTATAACTCAGTTACTCCAGACCCAGTAACATCTTTGTAATTTTTTTCTGTATTCTTTAAACCTTATTTACGTCTTTCCTGTTGGTAGGTGACCAAAACTGCAAACAATACGCTAATTTAGGCCTCACCAATGTTTTATAAAACTCCAACATATCATCCCATCTTTACAACCCTACCTAACTGTGTCACCACTTTCAATGAATTATGCACCTGTATTCCCAGATCCTGTTGCTCTGCTGCACTCCTCAGTGCCCTCCCATTCACTGTGCAATCCTACCCTGGTTGGTCCTACCAAAGAGTAATACCTCTCATTTGTCTACATTAAATTCCATCTGCCATTTTTCAGCCCATTTTTCCAGCTGGTCCAGATCCTGCTGCAAGCTCTGATAGCTTCCTTGCTGTCCATTACACCCTGAATCTTGGTGTCATCTGCAAATTTTCTAATCCAGTTTACCACATTACGATGCAGATCATTAATGTAGATCACAAACAACAATGGATCCAGCACTGAATCCTGCAGCACACCACACGTCAGGCCTCCAGTCAGAGAGGCAACCATCTACTACCACTCTCTGGCTTCTCCCACAAAGCCAGTGTCTAATCCATTTTACTACCTCATCTTCAATGCCAACGACTGAACCTTCTTGACCAATCTCCCATGTGGGACCTTGTCAAATGCCTTGCTAGAGACCATGAAGTCAACATCCATTGACTTGCCTTCATCAACTTTCCCAGCAACTTCCTTGAAAAACTCTATAAAATTGGTTAGAAACCACCTACCACACACGAAGCCATGTAGACTCTCCCTAATCAGTCCCTACCTATCCAAATACTCATATATCCAGTCCCTTAGAATACCTTCTAATAACTTTCCCCACTCCTGATGTCAGGCTCACCGGCCTATTATTTCCTGTTTTATTTTTCAAGCCTTTCTTAAATAACTTAACAACATTGGCTATCCACCAATCCTCTGGTACCTCACCTATTGCCAAGGATGATTTAAATATCTCTGCTAGGGCCTCTACAGTGGACTACAAAAGCAGATTGCAATTTCTTCTATAGATATTTAGAAAGAAAGAGATCAGACTTAGATATTTTTATCATCAACACAAGACATGGAATTTGTTGTTTTGCAGCAGCAGTACAGTACAGCAGCATAAAAATGTACAAATCACAGAAATAAATAGTGCAAAAATGAATAATGAGGTTATGTTCATGGACCATACAGAAACCTTGAAGGCAGCAGGGAAAGATCTGTTCCCAAATGAATGTTGCAGTACCATAGCAGTTAGCGCCATGCTATTACTGCTCGGGGCTTCAGAGATGCATCTCAGTATCATCTGTAAACAGTCTCTCTACATCCTCCCTGTGGAATGCATGGTTTTCTTTAGGTCTGGTTTTCTCACACAGCCCAAAGACATACTGAGTATGTTAATTGATCCTTGTAAATTGTCCCACAATTAGGTTGGGGTTAAATTCAGGCTGTTGGATGTTGCTGAGGCTCAAAGGGCTGGAAGGGCCTATTCTGTGCTGTCTCAATAAATAAATCATTGACTATGAGTCTTTAGTCTCCTGTAGCTCATCCCTGGTGGTAGTAATGAGAAAGGGCATGTCCTGGGTTGTGAGGGCCCTTAATAATGGATGCTACCTTAGAGGATTCACCTCCTCAAGACATTCTCGATGGTGAGGATGGTTGTAGGCCTAATGGAACTGTCTGAATCATTAACCCTTCACAACCTCTTGCAATCCTGTGCATTGAAGCTTCAATAAGAGACTGTAATGCACCTAGTCAGAATGCCTTTCACCATACATTTGCAGAAATTTACAAGAGTCTTTGTTGATATGCTAACTGTCCATAAACTCCTAATGAAATAGAGCCACTGGTTTGCCTTCCTCATGATTACATCAATGTATTGGACGCAAAGATGAAGAAAGGAAAAGCAGCAGGTCCTGATGAATTAGTAATAGAACAAATTATCGCCCTTGAAGATTATGGAATTGAAAACTTACTGATTTAATAAATGACATTTATGAGACTGCAATAATACCAGAAGAGATCAAAAAATCAGTATTTATCACTCTTCCTAAGAAACCTGGAGCAATAGAATGTGAATTACATAGGACCATAAGTTTAATGAATCATATCACCAAGATACTTCTAAGAGTTTTGATGACAAGAGCTAGAAGTAAGATACAAGCTGAAGTAAGCAAAGAGCAATGTGGTTTTGTGAAGTACAAAGGTACAAGGAACACAATATTGATGTTAAAGATACTATCAGAACGAGCTATTCAAGTGCAAAAAGATTTGTTTGTTTGTTTTATCGACTACACAAAAGCATTTGATAAAGTGAAGCACAATAAGTTATTTGAAATATTACAGAAAACTCTAGAATTAGATTTGAAAGACCTCCGCCTAGTCAGAAATCTGTACTGAGAACAAACTGCCGCTGTAAGAATAGATGGAGAAGTGAGTCCGTTTACGAAAATCAAGAGAGGCATTAGACAAGAGTGTGCTTTTTTCCCCTGATTTATTTAATGTGTACAGTGAAACAATATTACATAAAATCAGAGACATCTTGGGAATCAAAGTTGGCGATGAAAACATCACTGATTTTAGATATACAGATGACACTGTGTTAATTGCAAGTATGGAGGAAGAACTACAAAACTTAATTGATATAATTGTTGAAGAAAGTGCAAAAATGGTTCTATCTATCAATTGCAAAAAGACAGAATGTATGGTGATATCCAAAAAGAAGGAGAATCCTTTCTGCAGACTGGGAATAAATGGGGAAGACATAAAACAAGTAAAGAACTTTTGCTACTTAGGAAGCTGGGTGACGTCAGATGGCAGGTGCGACTTGGACATCAAAAGAAGAATAGGGATGGCAAAAGATTCCTTTCGGAGAATGAAGAGTATACTGACAAGAGAAAACTAGACATGACAACCTGCCTCAGAGTACTGAAATGTTATGTTTATCCAGTTATGTTATATGGCTCAGAATGTTGAACAATATCTAGTAACGTGACGAAACGAATTGTAGCAGCAGAAATGTGGTTCTTGAGGAGGATGCAAAGAATATCATGGATGAAACGAATATCGAATTAGGATGTCATGAACAGAACAAACACAAAAAGAGAAATAATGTATGAGTTCACGAAAAGGCAATGTAACTTCATTAGACATGCGATTAGGAAAGAGGAGTTAGAATGCATGGTAATTATGGAAAAGATTGAAGGGATGAAAGCAAGAGTAAGACAAAGACAAATGGTGATGGAGACAGCAGCCAGAGAACTGGAAATGAATACCAATGAATTGATCCACTTGACCCGAAACAGGAGTGCGTGGGCCATGGCTGTCAAAGCTCAAACTGGGCACGGCACCTGATGATGATAATGATGATGATTGGACCCAGGATACAGCCTCTGAGATGTTGATGCCCAGGAACTTGAAGTTTCTCACACTTTGCACTGATGAATCCTTGGTGAGCACTGGTGTGTATTGAACTAACTCTCCCTTCCTGAAGTCCACAATCAGTTCCTTAATCTTGATGATATTAGGTTTTTGTTGCAACTCCACTCAATCAGCTGATCTAACGCGTTCCTTTAAGCTTTTTTGTCACCTTCTATGATTCTGCCAACAAGTGTTATCATTGGTAAACTTTCAGATGGCATTTGAGTTGTGCCTAGCCACACAGTCAGGAGTGTAGAACATTAGAGCGGAGAACCAAACAGAATCAGAATCAGGTTTAATATTACTGGAACACACATCAAAGTTGCTGGTGAACGCAGCAGGCCAGGCAGTATCTATAGGAAGAGGTACAGTCGACGTTTCAGGCCGAGATCCTTCATCAGGACTAACTGAAAGAAGAGCTAGTAAGAGATTTGAAAATGGGAGGGGGAGGGGGAGATCCGAAATGATAGGAGAAGACAGGAGATGGAGGGATGGAGCCAAGAGCTGGACAGTTGATTGGCGAAAGGGATATGAGAGGATCATGGGACAGGAGGCCTGGGGAGAAAGAAAGGAGGAGGGGTGAAGCCCAGAGGATGGGCAATAACGGATGGGGTACGTGTTTGCGTTTAATATCACCGGCATGCTTCATGAAATTTGCTGTTTTGCAGCGGCAGTATATTGCAATACCTTATAAAATCATTATAAATTACAATAAGATATATAAATATATATATAGAAATTAAATTAAATAGTGCAAAAAGAGATGTAAATTAAAAAGTGCACTTTTTTCTGTTTGCGGTAATTAGATCTTGCACTTGTCATCGTCTCACAGGTAAACTACTGGCACAGATCAAGGTGCTGACCATATTCATGAAGCAATTTGGAAAAACGGTGACGAAAAGTAGAAAACACACCGATGACAAAATAAGCTGAACCAAAACAAGTATGAGACTTTTATTACTGCTGATTTTGTGACATTAATGTTCCCTGTCTATTTTTCCCAAATATCGGTTAAACAGAGGGATTGCTGACCTAAGTCTCCGTATTTTCACAGTGTGTAAATTATGCCATAAGCTCTTTCGAAGGCTCAAGATCTGAAGGTAGCATTATGTCACTGCATATTAAACAAGAATGCCTGGAGTTTGATTAGTAACATTTTGAAAATTGACTGATGGCAGATGGGTGACATTTGTTCAACTTGAACAGGTCCCTATTTTTTTTTCTTGGGAATAATGAAAGGGAATAAACAGCAATACTACCCATTTGTAATCACACCAGACAAAAACCCCTGAATAATATTGTAGATATGCACAAGTCAAAAATCTTTGACTTGTGCATATGGACTCTCTCAACAGGAAGCTCATTGCTTACTAAATGAGAATCCTGCTCAGCAATATAGCCTTCTATAATGTAATAGGACCACCAGGGAACTGGGATTTGAGGATATTACAGAGCAAATCACATTCACAAAGTAATGCAGGAAAAAATACCAGAAACAACTTTGAAAACTTTATAAATTAGAAATTAAGTATGATAAAATTAAAAACATACAAATACTCAGCAAGTAAGGAAATATCTCTAGAAGAAAAAGTATGGTTAATATTTCTGACTGATGACTCATCATCAGATCTCCAGCATCTTTGACCTCAAACATCAACCAATTTTTCAGATACAGATTCAGATTCATTTTATTTCTGATTTCATTTTATTATCAAATGTATATCAAAATATACAGTGAAATGCATTGTTTGCATTATCAACCAACACAAATTAAGGATGTGCTGGAAGAATTCTGCAAGTGCTACATGGCATGCCAGCAGTGCTGGGCAGAACACAGAACACAACAATCTACAAAACAACAGCAAAACAATATTGTTCCTCCGTCCCATACATGGTCCTCCAACCCCAACCTCCAGTGGACTCACCTTGGGGTTCAAATTCCACAGTGGATTAGTAGACTCAGGGCTCAGGCCATTGGGCCTCAGCTGCCAGATTTGCTATCGACCTTTAGGCTTCAGTCAACCCCAGGACTCACCGTTGACGATAAATGAGGACCTTGAACGCCAAGCTTCGACTCTGGATTCTCTGATGACCAGGATCCAAAAAGGGGAGAGATCTTTCTGACCATTGATGGTTTTTGACGATCTCAGTATTTCAAAATTTCTCAGTTTTTATTTTAGATTTCCAGCATCTGCATTTTTTTTGCTATTTGTTCCCTATTGAATGAAAATATGGAGCACAGTAAACACTTTGAAGCATCTAAAATAATAAATAAATAGCTCTGTCCCTTGCAGTTGCTCCTTGCCATTGGAGTTACCGGAGAAGCAGTGAATTGCATGAAATCCAATAAAGTACAGAACACTTGAGGATATTTCCATCACACAGTGAGGAATTGTTGCAATTCTCTGCTCTTCCACGAGGACTAGGATTCTTAGAAATCAACAACTCATTGAAAAATATTACCTCATCTTTGGTGATGAAGATGCAGAATCCATCCACAGATGTGAATGTTTTTCAAGTGTTTCTCCCAACATAATTGGTGCTGACACCACTGGCAGTTCTATTGTCGCATTGGAAATGATTGGATTGGCATCAGAGCCTGTCGCAGTCAGCCTAAGTATGAGGAAACTGATTTTTTTGTTTGCTCAATATAAGTAGGCTGAAATGAGTTTAAAAGCTGTCAGATTCAAGAAGTGACATCTGTAAGTAAATCAATGTGATGTTGTGCTAAAGCAGTTAATTATTTGCCTCAAATTGCTCCCCCCCCACCACCTCGCACATCTATATTGCCTCATACTTACTCATGCATGTGTACAGCGTGCGGCTAAAGGGGCAAATCTATAACTTAATTGGATGTTGCCAGATCGACCGAACCTCCGCTAGAGAATAATACATGCTGAATCTCATTCTGTTGTGAAATTGTGGTTTGAAAAAAATCCTAATAAAGTGATGTGCAAACTTCACAGGCTTAATACAAAAGTCTATGAAATTCTTGGCAGCACGATTATTCTCATCAACATCATTTCTCTCAGAAATAACAGCTCCTCTTCGCTAACGATCAACACTGGGGCACCTCAAGGATGTGTGCTTCGCCCACTGCTGTATTTGCTCTATACTCACGACATGTGTGGCTAGCTACAGCACAAATACCTTCTGTAAATTTTACCAATGACACAAGTACTACTGACAGAATTTTAGATGGTGACAAGGAGATATACAGGAGTGGGATAATCAGTTGTTTGAGTGGTGTTACAGAAACAACCTTGCAATCAACATCAGTAAGACCAAGGAATTGACTGCTGACTTAAGGAAGGGGAAATCAACGGAATACATACCAGTCCTCATTGAGGGATCAGCAACGGAAACGGTGAACAATTTCAAGTTTCTGGGTGTCAACATCTCTAAGGATCTATCCTGGGCCCAACACATCAATTCAATTACAAAATAGGCACAGCAGCAGCTATATTTCATTAGGAGTTTGAGATGATTATGTCAGCAAAATCTCACGCAAATTTTAGCAGATGTACCGTGCAGAGCATTCTAACTGGTTGCATCACCAGCTAGTATAGAGGAGTAACTGCACAGGAAGGGGAAAGAGGTAACATTGCCAGTGCAGAGTACCCCTGTGGCCATCCCCCTCAACAATAGGTATATCACTTTGGATATAGTTGGGGGTGGGGTGGCGTTGACCTAACAGAGGAAAGTCACAGTGATCGGGTCTCCGGCACTGACTCTGCCTCTGTGACTCAGAAGGGAAGGGGGAAGAAGAGGCACACTGTGATGGTAGGGGATTCATTAGTTAGGGGAACGGACATGAGGCTCTGTAGATAAGGACAAGATTCCCAGATGGAATGGTGGCAGGGTCCGGGATATCTCTGATCGAATCCTCAGCATTCTTAGGTGGGATGGTGAACAGCCAGAAGTCATGGTCCATGTAGGTTCCAATGACATGGTAGAATGCGTGATGAGGGTCTCCATAGGGAGGTCAGGAATTTTAGGTACTACGTGAAAGTGCAGGACATCCAGGGTTGTGATCTAAGGATTGTAACCTGTGCCACTTGCTAGTGAGGCCAGAACTAGAAAGAATATACAGTTTAATACATGGCTAAGGAGTCTGTGTAGTGGGGAGGGCATGAGATTTTTGGATCATTGGGCTCTCTTCCAGGGAAGGTGGGACCCGTACAAAAAGGACAGTTTGCACCTGAACTTCAGGGAGACTGATATCATAGCAGGAAGGTTTGTTAATGCTACCCGCTGGGGTTTAAACTAGAGTTGCAGGGGAATGGGAACCAGAGTGCCTGAACAGTTAGTGGAGAGGTTGTGGAGGAAGATGTTGGTAAAACTTCAGACGAAGTTAGGAATGAATAGGTTGACCATGGTAATACTAGTGTCCTGAGCTGCCTGTATTTCAATACAAGAAGTACTGTAGGAAATGCAGATGGTAGTACTGAAGATGAGGTAGCTGGTTTACAAACAGAGACAATGTGCAGTGAGGAAAGGCTGTTGACAGGGCAAAATTGCAGTCAACAGAATAAATTGTAACGTAAAAGGCAGACAAAATCAAAAACAGTGAATACAAGACTGAAGGTGTTGTATTTAGATGCACGCAGTATACAGAGTAAGGTAGATGAACTTGGAGCACAGTTGCAGATTGGCAGGCATGATTTTGTAGGCATCACTGAATCATGGCTGAAAGATTATAGGTGGGAGCTTAATATCTAAGGATTTATTGAAAGGACAGGCAGGAATGCAAAGGGTCAACTGTGCTCTGTTAGTAAAAAACTGAAATCAAATCATTAGATAGAGGTGACATAGGGTCGGAAGGTGTGGATAGAGCCAAGGAACTGCAAAGGCAAAAACATCCCGATGGGAGTTGTATACAGACCCCAAAACAGTAGTAAGGATGTGGCCTTACTACTGTTACAACAGGAGTTAGAAAACGCATGCCAAAAGGGCAATGTTACAATATCATGGGGGATTTCAATACGCAGATAGATTGGGAAAAACAGATTAGTGCTGGATTCCAGGAGGGGGAATTTCTAGAGTGGCTACAGGATGGCTTTTGGGAGCAGCTTGTGGTAGAGCCCACTAGGGGATCAGTTATTCCGGACTGGGTGTTGTGCAATGTACCAGAAATGACTAGAGACCTTGAGGTGAAAGAACCCTTAGGGGCAAGTCATCATAATATGATGAAATTCACTCTGAAATTTGAGAAGGAGAAGCTAACATAGGTTATATTGGTATTACAGTGGACTAAAGGGAATTACAAAGGCATGAGGGCAGAACTGGTCAGATTTGATTGGAAAAGAACACTGGCAGGGATGGTAGTAGAGTAGTAATAGTTGAAATTTCTGGAAGCAATTCGGAAGACACAGGAAATATTCATCCTAAAAAAGGAGGATGTATTCTAAACAAGAGAAGTCAAAGCCAACATAAAAGCCAAAGAAATGGCATATAATAGAGCAAAAATTTGTGGGAAGTTAAAGGATTGGGAAGCTTTTAAAAATAAACAGAAGGCAACTAAAAGGCAAAGATGAATACAAAAGTAAGCTAGCCAATAATATAGAAGAGCATACCAAAAGTATCTTCAGATACATAAAGTGTAAAAGAAAGGCAAGTGTGGATATCAGACTGCTGGAAAATGATGCTGAAGAGGTAGAAATGAGGGACAATTAAATGGCAGAAATACTGAATAAGTATTTTGCATCAGTCTTTATTATGGAAGGTACTAGCAGTGCGGCGGAAGTTCCAGATATCAGGGGTCCTGAAGTGGGTAAAGTTATCATAAGCAGAGAGAATGTTCTTCTGAAACTGAAGGATCTGAAGGTAAACATGTCAACTAGACCAGATGGTGTACACCCCAGAGTTCAGAAAGAGGTGGCCAAAGTGATTGTGGAGGCATTAGTAATGGTCTTTCAAGAATCACTAAATTCTGGAATGGTTCTGGAAGACTGGAAAATTGCAAATGCCACTCTACTCGGCAAGAAGGGAGAGAGGCAGAAGATAGGAAACTATAGGTCAGTTAGTCTAACCTCAGTGGTTGGGAAGATGTTGGAGTCGATTATAAAGAATGAGGTCTCAAGATTCTTGGAGGTGCAGGATAAAATAGGCCATAGTCAGTATGGTTTCCTCAAGGACAATCTTACCTGACAAAATCTGTTAGAATTTTTTGAAGAAATAACATGCAGGATAGATAAATGTGAATCGATTGATATTGTCTACATAGATTTTCAGAAGGTCTTTGACAGGTTTCCACACATGAGGCTGCTTAACAAGCTATGAGTCTCCGGTATTACAGGAAAGATTCTAGCATGGGTAAAGCAGTGGTTGATTGGCAGCGGGCAAAGAGTGGGAATAAAAGGAGCCTTTTCTAGCAGCTGCCAGTGACTAGTGGTGTTCTACAGGAGTCTGTGTTGGGACTGATTCTTCTTATGCTATATGTCAATGGATGATGGAATTGAGGGCTTTCTTGCAAAGTATGCAGTTGATAAGATATGAGGAGGAGCAGGTTGTTTTGAGGAAGTAGGGAGGCTACAGAAGGACAGGCAGATTAAGAGAGTTAACAAAGAAATGGCAGCTGGACTACAATGTTGGGAAGTGTATGGTCATGAACTTTGGTAGAAGAAATGAAAGGATTGACTATTTTCTAAATGAAGATAGATTACAAAAAGCTAAGGTGAAAGGGACCAGGGAGTCCTTGTGCAGGATTCCCTAAAAGTTAATTTGCAGGTTGAGTCTGTGGGAAGGAAGACAAATGCAATGTTAGCATTCATTTCAAGAGGATTAGCATATAAAAGCAAGGATGTAATTTTGAGACTTTATAAAGCACTGGTGAGGTCTCTTGGTGTATTGTGAGCAGTTTTGGGCACCTTATCTTAGAAAGGATGATCTAAAACTGGAGAGGGGTCAAAAAAGATTCACAAAAATGATTACAGGATTGAATGACTTCTCATATGAAGATCTTTTGTTGGCTCCATGCCAGTATTCACAAAAGTTCAGAAGAATGAGTGGTGTGATCTCATTGAATTGTACCATATGGTAAAAGGCTTTGATAGAGTAGATGTGGAAAGGATGTTTCCTACCACAAGGTAGTCTTAGACCGAGGACACAACCTCAGAATAGAGAAGCATCCTTTTAAAACAAAATGGGGAGGAATTTCTTTAGCCAGAGAGTCATGTATTTGTGGAATTGTTTGCCACAGGCAACAGTGGCGGCCCAGTCTTTATGTACGTTTAAGGCAGAGTTGATATACACTTGATTGGACATGGCATGAAAGGATACATGAAGAAGGCAGAAGATTGAGGCTGAGAGGAAAATTGGATCACCCATGATGAAATGACGAAACAGTCACAATAGGCCAAATGGCCTAATTCTGCTCCTATTTCTTATGGTCTTATCGTCTAGTGATCATAGATCCAACGACATTCAGTTCTGACCTTGGACACCAGCATATAAATTTCCATCCTGTGACCATCAATATTTCCCAGCGTGCACATGGTGTGTTGGCCTTCATCAACCGTGCAATGGAGTTCAAGAGCCATGAGGTAATGTTACAGCTATATAAGACCTTAGTTAGACCCTACTTGGAATACTTTGTTCAGTTCTGGTCACCACGTTACATGCTAACAAGGAGGCATAGTTTTATGGTGCTTGGAAGTAGGTGCAAGTGGGTTGTCAGAGTTAAGTTTTCACACAGAGAGCGGTGGGTGCATGGAATGCACTGCCAGTGAAGGTGGTAGAAGCAGATATAATAGGGTCTTTTTAAAGTCTTTTATATAGGTACTTGGAGCTTAGAAAAATAGACCGCTATGAGTGTAGAAGTAGTGTACATGAGTTTTGGTGAGTAGCAGAATCTAGGGCAACTGCTGGGCATATGGAGGAAATGAAAAAGAAGACTAGCATGGGATGAGTAGTAATGAGCATGATGGTTGCTCTGCAATCAATTGGCCAAAGGGCTTGGTTCTGTGCTGTATGATATAATTTAGAATGTAAAGGCTTCTCTGATAGTTAAAATTTTGGAAGGCTGATAACATGCTTACTCAGGAAACAACTCTCCCATTTGCTCCTTACAGCAGCAGGTCTTCATGTCTGAGCACTGGCATTATCTCCAATTACATGTAGATTGTCAAATTAACATCATTGTACTAAGTAGGAATTTTAATGTGCCCATTGTTGGGGATTCAATGCAAGATGCTTGATGAGTGAGTGAAGAAATGAAGGTTAATTATATCAACATTGCTTTTGTTATTCAAATGAATGTTGTATATTTCTAGATAAACTGTTACTTATCATTGATAACAGGTTTTTAAAACATTCTTCTATTAAAGCCAACGCAGCAATCACCTCTAATGACAACCTGCACTAAATGAGACTAATCGAATTGACAACCAATTAAAATGCAAGTTACCAAGGTCAAAGCAGAATTGAGTAGAATATTTTCCCAATCTTTTGGGGATTGAATTACCTTTATAGCTTTCAAAAAGACAAGTTGTTACTTTCATATAAATCCAGTTCAATGTACATTTGAAATACCTGTTATACAGTAATTCGTTTGACATTGGATTTGTACTGGTTTGGGATTTTTCAGATAACATTTTTCAAAATGCACATTGGACCAAATATATTTTTAAAGGTTAACATTTTTAACCACAGGCAATACGAGAAAGGTAAAATGCTGTCCTATGCCGTGGATGGCAGTGCTATAAGGTAAAAGTACAATGTTCCCTGTGATGCATTACTGCCTGAAGATTTACCCATGTTATTGAGCTCAGTACAATGTTGTCCTTTGGTAATATCATTCATAATGTCTGTGGACTTTCGTTCTGAATGCTATTTGCTTACTTTTATAGTTTGCATGTCTTGTTTTTTCCTCTCTCTCTCTCCACACACTAATGATTTTAATTTAAACATTTTAAAAACAAGTATTGTACTACAGTGAGGACAATCAATGAGAAATTGGGCTCTAATATTCAAATATAGTAGGTTTTAATCCAGTCTTATGTCACCAAGGGGTATTCAATGTTGACATGCTGTTATGTCTCCCATGGTGAAATAACCAGCCACCATCCACTGGCTGAGCTGGATGAGTAAAGAGGAGGTATGACAAAAAGACATTAAGGTGGCTGTTATCACTTGCATCAAGTTTAACTAAAATTCACCACCACGAATGATGGCACGAGAAGTATGATTGTGTTGCTGTTTGGGCAGAGGGGACACGTTATGGGAAAGAACAGTCGTCACACTTACTCAGAAATGAATTCACAGTTTAAATTGCGGAGAGTTGTGAATGTAGCCCAGTCAATCAAGTATACTGGCCTTCCCTTTATTGACACCACCGGCACAGACAGTACTACCATCTCAGAGATCAGCTAACATAATCAAGGATCCCTCTCACTTTGGTCATTCTTGCTTCCCCCCTTTCCTATCAAGAAGAAGATATAAAAGCTTAAGAGTAAGTAACACCAGGCTCAAAGACAGCTGCGATCCCGGTGTAAACACGAGGAAATCTGCAGATGCTAGAATTTCAAGCAACACACATAAAAGTTGCTGGTGAACGCAGCAGGCCAGGCAGCATCTCTAGGAAGAGGTACAGTCGACGTTTTGGGCTGAGTCCCTTCGTCAGGAATAACTGAAAGAAGAGCTAGTAAGAGATTTGAATGTGGGAGGGGGAGGGGGCGATCTGAAATGATAGGAGAAGACAGGAGGGGGAGGGATGGAGCCAAGAGCTGGACAGGTGATTGGCAAAAGGGATATGAGAGGATCATGGGACAGGAGGCCTAGGGAGAAAGAAAAGGGGGGGGGAAGCCCAGAGGATGGGCAAGGTGCATAATGAGGGGGACAGAGGGAGAAAAAGAAGAGAGAGAAAAAGAATGTGTGTATATAAATAAATAATGGATGGGGTACGATCCCCACCAATCTCCCTCCTGGCACTTATCCTTGTAAATGGAAGAAGTGCTGCATATGCCCTTACACTTCCTCCCTATTACTATTCAGGGCCCCAGACAGTCCTTCCAGGTGAGGCAACACCACCTGTGAGTCAGCTGGGGTGATATACTGCGTCCGGTGCTCCCGATGCGGCCTTCTATATATTGGCGAGACCCAACGCAGACTGGGAGATCGTTTCGCTGAATACCTACACTCTGTTCACCAGAGAAAGCAGGATCTCATAGTGGCCGCACATTTTAATTCCACGTCCTGTTCCCATTCTGATATGTCTATCCATGGCCTACTCTACTGTCAAGATGAAGCCACACTCAGGTTGGAAGAACAACACCTTATATTCCATCTGAGTAGCCTCCAACCTGATGGCATGAACACTGACTTCTCAAACTTCCGCTAATGCCCCACTCCCCCTCGTACCCCATCTGTTATTTATTTATATACACACATTTGTTTTTTCTCTCTCCTTTTTCTCCCTCTGTACCCCTCACTATACTCCTTGCCCATCCTCTGGGCTTTTCCCCCGTCCCGCTTTTCTTTCTCCCTAGGCCTCCTGTCCAATGATCCTCTCATATCCCTTTCACCTATCACCTGTCCAGCTCTTGGCTCCATCCCTCCCCCTCCTGTCTTCTCCTATCATTTTGGATCTCCCCTCCCCCCCCACTTTCAACTCTCTTACTAGCTCTTCTTTCAGTTAGTCCTGACGAAGGGTCTCGGCCCAAAACGGCGACTGTACCTCTTCCAAGAGATGCTGCCTGGCCTGCTGCGTTCACCAGCAACTCTTCTGTGTGTTGCGATCCCAATGTTATCGTAATAAGGATAATCTCCCACTGTACCACTTTGAGGCCTTTGTACATTGTCTGTTTATCTCTGCTGTGCTGAATAAAGATTTCCATATCACCAGCTTCAGTGTCTCAAGGTACATCACATTTTTATATTCTTAAGATCAAAGTTAACAGTCGATGATTCAATACAATTCCAATAATTACCATGACATCGTTTACTTCAATACGTTAGGTTGACAAATGGTCCTTTTGAGAAACATCGTGGAAGTACATTTTAATCAATAAGAAGCCTCTGAAAATCTGAATGCCTTTGGGAGAAACTAATTCAAAGTACATTTATTATCAAAGAATGTATAAATTACACAAAGCAAGAAATTTAAACGAACCCAATTAAATAAATAAAAAGTTAAAGTCCAACACTCAATGTGCAGGAAATAAAAAGCCACTAATCATACGAACAATTGAAGTGACCAACAACATTCCGAACCAAAATGAACCCTCAGATACAAACCTCAGAGTAGGCCAAAACCTCATCATATTAGCAGGCATGGAGTACAGCAGCCAGGGCAGTTTTCATGGCCTCCACTCCATGGAGAGAGGAGTGACCATCGCAGAGAGCGTGTGAAATCGGCTCTTGCCTCAGATCCCAACACAGTCTGTTCAGTCTATCTGGGTCAGCATTTAAATTGATCAGAAAACAGAACAGTAAACGGTCTGGTCCCCTGGAGAGAGGAGTGAACATTGCAGAGTGTGAGCAAAATCGGCTCTCGCTTCTGATCAGGGCCAACGAAACACACCCCGTTGTAGGACCAGCTACTGCAAAGGGCTCAGGGCCTCGAACACACCGGCCAGTGACTTGCTCCAGGCCCAGATTTCACCATCCATCCCAAAGCCACTCTCAAGCTCTTCAAATTAGCTCAATGCCCAGAGCAATCCAACCTTGCATCTGGGTCAATTGTACAGGCATTGAATCTCCTCAGCTCTGATTTCTCTGCTCGATGCCCAGAGCCATGCTGCCTCACACGCAGGCTAGTTTTACGAGCATTGGAGCTCCTCTACCCTAGCCCTGACCTTTCCTCTCCAAGTGGCTCTTTCCATCTGTATTGATTCTGCAACACAACAGCCCAACTCAGCCCACAAATTCGCCTCGCCATCCCTCGCCCCCTCAATGTTTGCGGCGAAAATTTAACACAATTTACCTTAAAAAGCTGGTTTTAGCAATGTGTTTAGCCAGATTTCTTAATTTTTTTAAGTACCAGTGGGCTGCCGCATGCATTCAGTAGCGCCATCTTGACATAAGTATCCTAAAACTTTTTGATGACAGATAGCCAGACACACCAAACTAATGTTGTTAGGGCTGTCTCTGAGTACACAAAGATTCAATGATTCAAGTACATTTATTAACAAAGTTTGTATGCAGCATAAAACCCTGAGATTCGTCTTGCCCACAGATAGCCACAAAACAAAGGAACCATGGTACCTATTCAACACATCCAACCCCAAAATATGAGGGTTGAGTCAGTGGTGAAGAAGTCGAATGCAATGTTGGCATTCATTTCTAGAGGAATAGAGATAGGAGCAGGGATGTGATGTTGAGGCTCTATAAGGCGCTGGTGAGACCTCACTTGGAGTACTGCGGGCAGTTTTGGTCTCCTTATTTAAGAAAGGATGTGCTGACGTTGGAGAGGGTACAGAGAAGATTCACTGGAATGATTCTGGAATGAGAGGGTTAACATATGAAGAACATTTGTCCGCTCTTGGACTGTATTCCTTGGAGTTTAGGAGAATGAGGGGGGACCTCATAGAAACATTTCGAATGTTGAAAGGCATAGACAGAGTGGATGTGGCAAAGCTGTTTCCCATGATGGGGGAGTCTAGTACGAGAGGGCATGACTTCAGGATTGAAGGGCACCCATTCAGAACAGAGATGCGAAGAAATTTTTTTAGCCAGAGGGTGGTGAATCTATGAAAATTGTTGCCACGGGCAGCAGTGGAGGCCAAGTCATTGGGTATATTTAAGGCAGAGATTGATAGGTATCTGAGTAGCCAGGGCAACAAAGGTTATGGTGAGAAGGCAGGGGAATGGGACTAAATGGGAGAATGGATCTACTCATGATAAAATGGCGGAGCAGACTCGATGGGCCGGATGGCCGACCTCTGCTCCTTTGTCTTATGGTCTTATGGTCTTATGATCAGTACTCACAAACTATTGATTTCTCATACCTGTAACCATGTTTGATATGTTAGTGATAACATCTTCTGGTCTGCCAGTTTGCATTCAAGTCACAGTGGTGCAAATAACTTAGCCATGTTGTCTGGATCGATGTCAGCCATTTAACACAACCTCATTGTTTGGCCATTGTATGTGCAATCTCTTAGTCTGTGGAGCAGCCTCTGCTTTTAACCTTAATTTACTGTTTGCAATAAGAACTGAAGACTAGTTGCAAGGTTTCAAAACTTACAATCTGAACTGAATTTGTTTCTTGAATGAATTAATATCTACTATATTCGCATAACTCCAGAATACTCCCTAACACCTGCACTGAACTTTATTTGCAACTGCAACTCTATATTCTGCATTATTTTCTTTATACTACCTCAATGTAATCACATATGACATTTAACTTTTTGAAAGGCACACAAAAGAAAGCTTTTCACTGCATCTCAGTTCAAGTGATAATAATAAACCAACTATCAATCAAGTATTTAGCTAAGGAAGGAAAACACAAAGTACATAGTGCAACTTCTTTTATCTTAGAATCTTCCCAACTGCTTTGAATTCAGTGAGTTACATTTCAGTGTTGGCAGTGGCATTTTGCAGTAAATGTTCAAAGTTCAAAGTAAGTTTATTATCAAAGTACGCATATATCACCAACTACTACCTTGAGATTCATGTTTGTGGGTATTCACAGAAAGTACAAAGAAACAGAATAGAATGAATGAAAAACTGCACACAACAAAGACCGCGAAACAACCAGAGTGTTAGAAAACAACAAATTGTGCATGTACAGAAAAAAGAAAAAATATACAATAAATAAATTGTTAAATTGATAAATTTAGCAATTGATAAATTGTTAGAGTGAGTTTTTTTTGGGAAGATGATTTGTTTACACTTAGATGACTATGGCCACCAGATTTGTATTTGACAAAGTACTGTGGATTGAGTTCACAACAATGCGCTTCCTAAAAAGGTGTGAATACCAGATGCTTCTGCTGCCATAGTTTGACCAGATGCTGTAGTTTCAAAGACAGTATTATCTATACTTTATAAATATTAATTGTCTTCTATGTTAGCACGTAAAATGCCAAATAAATGTATTGTGGATTTAATTACATTCCTAAAGGCTGTGGATACCAACCCCGACATGTTGGCGTCAGAAGGAAAAGATGAAGTTAGGAGGTGTGATGCTTTGTATGTAGCTTCAAAAGGAAGCATTGTCTATGCATTGTCTATAACTTTTAAAGTAGCGATTGCCTTTGTGTTTAGCATATAAATATCGAGCCCACCTTGGGCTAGGAGACCTTTCTACCGAAAGCGTCTCCGTCCATATGATGCCTGCTGTACTTTGTTGTGTCGAATAAAGAAGCTGTTTTGTATCTACCAGTAACTGTGTCTCTCCGTTGATTTCATCCACGCTACTACAAAATAATATTGGGAACACAAATTGTAGAGTCCTTGAAAGTGTGTTCCTAGGTCGTGGAATTAGTTCAGTTTTGGGGTGAATGAAGTTATCCTCTCTGATTCAAAAGCCTGATGGTTGAGGGATAATAACTGTTCTTGAACCTAGTGGTATGGGACCTGAGGCTCTTAAACCTCTTTTCTAATGGCAGCAGTAAGAAGAGAGCACAAAATGTGGCAATTGATTTGTGCTCTCATAGCACTGAGAAACAGTAAGTGCTCTCTCGCCCACAGTGCTGAGATAAGTAACTCTTTTTTTTACACAATGTGGGATGAATGGCCAACAAGGATGTTCAGGGATATTTCCCAATTTTCAACAGAAGCAAAAACATCATGGTTCTGTCAATTCTGAAAAATAGAACCTCTTATGCTATAGTGCTCACTTAGTATGGAATTGAACTTATGCCCATTCTGAAAGGGTGTCTTAACTTTTCACCATTCAGATCGCAGCAAAGAATATATATATTGATAGAATTTTTTTACTGCCCATTATGCCGCTGATGTTTAGGGTAGCAATGAAGGTCCTCCATCCCTGGTGGCGTTCAGGGATATCTTCATCATGCTTATACTTTTCTCAGTTTTCACTACTGTCAGTCATGCAAGTCCCAGGTGGAGACTCAGGAATACCGTCACACTGAGGTGTAGAAGGATACTTTACTGCTACTTCAGTAATAATATTGTTTTACCAGTATTGTACTACAGCACATCAGACCCTGACTCCAGGTCTCCAGGTCTCACAAGCCTCCAAACCGCAACAAGGATGGGTTGTGACCCGCTTGGAGGATTGATTGATGTAATTATATTATTTAAGAAATGTTGGACAAGCACTTAAGATGGTAATGCATAGAATAGCACAATGTCCAACTATTGCCAAGTGGATTAGTGTAGAGGGGAAAAGGGTCAGCTTGGCCAGGGTGGACGCAAGGACCCACTTCAATACTGTATAATTCAATGGCTCTACCATTGGATCCAGATAGACAGTATTAGCTCAAACAGTGCTGTGTTAAGCTTCTATATAAGTAACAACATTATAAGATCTGAATTTAAAGCTTCTAATAATGATATAAATCACAATACCCTTAAATAAAATAGCTTTATTGCCAAACACACATAAAGTTTCAGCGGTCTGTATACCTTCCATATTGAAGACAAATTGTTACCAATTAATAGCACACATTAAATTATTGGAGACATCAGTCAGGAAAGCAATTCTGCCCAACTCCCTGCTTCCTTCAGTAAATTAGATAGTTCTCTGAAAAATAACACTTCAATCTTCTTTTAAGTTATGACATTCATGAAGTTAAACCATCTATAAATGTATTCAGTGGACAAAGGCGATTCAAGCTTGCTTATTCTCAATTCGTCCCATTAACAACCTGGGCAGATCTGAACCTCAACTCAACAAGGCTGATGCAACTGCAAATATCAATTTGTAATGAGCAAAAGTACCAGAAGTCTATCCAGTTGTCTGGATCTCAGTCACAAAATTGAGCTTTAAGTGCGAGCATGGCCCATCCCCAATGCAGGAAATACTCTAATGCACACCTCCAGTTTAAAGCTCAGTTTTGTGGCTAGATCCCCACATCTGAATAGACTTCTGGATATGAAGGAAATCCATGGCATGGGGGTGGGGGGGGAGGGAACAGTTGTGGAAGATAGGCATCAGCCAGCCAATGATCGTAATGATTGGCAGAGCAGAATTGAAAGGCCAAATGGCTTACTACTGCATCTATTTCTATTGACTATGTGATCCTGGGTTTGGAGAACTGTGAGATGACCATGTGAGTTGTTATTAGGTATTATGTTCTGTGGACATAACACTCCTGGGACAAACAATTAAGCCTTTCTGCAGCCAGAAAAAAAATGTTTGACATTGGAATGGGAGTTGGTTTATTATTGTCACATGTATTGAGACGCAGTGAAAAGCTTGACTTGCAGACAGTTCATAGATCTAACCATTACTCAATGCATCGAGGTGGTACAAACAGAAACCAGCCTCCCCTCCATGACTCTGTCTGTACTTCTTGTTACCTTAATAAAGCAGACAGCATAATCAAAGATCCTACCTGCCCTAGATATTTCTCTTCATCCCTTTCCCATTGGGCAGAAGATATCCAAGTCTGAAAGCATGTACCACCAGACTCAAGGACAGCTTCTACCCACTGTATTAAGACTATTGAATGGTTTCCTAGTATGATAAGATGGACATTTGACCTTACAATCTGCCTTATTATGATCTTGTACCTGATTGTCCACCGGCACAGCACTTTCTCCACAGCTGTTGTACTTCATTCCCGCATTCAGTAATCACTGGTTTGGGCAAGGACATTAAAGGGACTAATCTTCATCTCCCAGTGGCCACACATTTTAATTCCGCGTCCCATTCCCATTCTGATATGTCTATCCACGGCCTCCTCTACTATCAAGATGAAGCCACACTCAGGTTGGAGGAACAACACCTTATATTCCGTCTGGGTGGCCTCCAACCTGATGGCATGAACATTGACTTCTCAAACTTCCGCTAATGCCCCACCTCCCGCTCGTACCCCATCTGTTATTTATTTATTTATATACACACATTCTTTTTCTCTCTCTCCTTTTTCTCCCTCTATCCCTCTCACTATGCCCCTTGCCCATCCTCTGGGCTTCCCCCCCCACTTTACTTTCTCCCTAGGCCTCCTGTCCCATGATCCTCTCATATCCCTTTTGCCAATCAACCGTCCAGCTCTTGGCTCCATCCCTTCCCCTCCTGTCTTCTCCTATCATTCCGGATCTCCCCCTCCCCCTCCCACTTTCAAATCTCTTACTAGCTCTTCTTTCAGTTAGTCCTGACGAAGGATCTCAGCCCGAAACGTCGACTGTACCTCTTCCTAGAGATATTGCCTGGCCTGCTGCATTCACCATTAACTCATATGGCTTCGCTCTGTCAGAAATAATCATTTTCTTCAGTCTAAAGCATGAATTGTTTCTCTCCCTGCAGAACTACTGACCTACTGAGCTTTTCTGGCAAATTCTGTTTTTATTTCAGATTTCCAGCATTTGCAATTTTATTGATTGTCGCTGCCTACTCCTTTAAAGACCACAAAGTAGAGTTTGGCTCATACTCTCAATACTATCTGCATGTGCCACTCTTCAAAATGAATATCTGGTCCATGCCATCTTTTCACAACTACCACTGAGCACGAGGTACAGAATCCTGAAGACCTACACTGCCAGGTTCAAGTGCTGCTTATTCCCTTCAACCATTCACTTCTTGAACCAACCTGTATGACATAAATCACTACCCCCGTACTGCCACACTGTGACCATCTTAATCACTTTTGCACTACAATGAATTTGTTTTTTTTGTTCTAAATTTGAGCTGAAATTGTGCAGAATTTATGGTTAATTTGTGCTTCTCTTGTGCATGCTTCTTATCTGATGCTAAGTGCTTCATTGCACCTGTGCATAAATGTGCTTGTACATATGACAATAAATTTGACCTTTCGCATTAACCTGGGGAAATGTCCTTCATGAATTGAGCCAGAAGCTTTTTTAAATTTAACTGTGTGTCAAGGTTCTATAGATTAGATTTTAAAATAGATTGATGACAGCAATCTCCAAATATACTACTCATAGAATAAAAAATGATATGTACTTGTGAGAATACTTAATTGTCTGACAGTTTTAATATCACCACATCTAAATGATATGGATCCATGGCAAATAAATTGTTAAGTACTTCTGCAGATTTTACCACATGCTGTGCAGTAAATGGAGGAAGGGGGATGATATATTAATTAGCTCTCAGCTTTCAATTAGTTACAGAACAATTGGAAGATCTATGCACAGCAAATTGATGTGATGATAGTGGAGCTGCATCATATCCAGTGCTGACCTTTCTTCAGGGGGAAGATAAGACTTGTAGTCCAAAATTGTTCTTGAAAGTCATTGTCCCCTTAAGTACCAGATCGACTCCTGGCTGTGTCATACATGCGATTGGTAGAATGAGAGGTGATCTTATTCAAATATAGAAATTTCTTTTGCTACTTAACTGTGTTAGGAAATATCCGGGAGTTGTAGAATGAATATTGCAAGAATTAATTTCATCAGCAAACAGTCTTCAGATCTGAATATGGATTGTAGATTGAATTTTAAATGCAGCTCTGAACAATGGCAGTCTTGAAGCTGCAGATTGGGGTCGTTTGCAAACCAGAAAACACTCTATTGGCCTGAGGTGTTATATGCATCAAAGCAGTTTAGAGTAAGCAATGATTAACATTCATTTTAGGTGTCTGGGGTGAAGACCTGGTTGTTTGAAAATTATATGCAATTCAAAGGAAGCGTTGTGAATATATTGTAACTACACTGTTGTCCTTCTGTTACGTTTAATCTTCAGCATATAAGAAGATCATGTAATATTGGATCAGGAAGCCTCTTTGAAGATTGTCTCCAGTATGATACTTGCTTGTTGTGCTCAATAAAGACCTCCATTTCACCAGCTTCATTGTTTCTCCAGTGACTTCATTCTCAGTCACAACAACTAGATAGAGGCAAGGGTGAGAATTTTCCTGTCTGGAGTGCTAGAAGTCTCAGCATTAGAAGAACATCTTTTGGAATAACGACGAGAAGAAACTTCTTCACACAGGAGTCAATAAAAAATACCCAAGAGGGCTACTGAAGATTAGTCACGAACTCTACTCAAGAACAAAGTTTTTATCATACTTTCAGCTCTGTTTTCAGGCCTCCCGGTTTGGACCCACAGAGATTCCAAGTACTTACATTCAATTCCAACTATTTTAATTCCTAATCCCAACCATGTTTTGACATGTCGATCCATCACCTCTTCGTATGCCACAATGAGGCCACTCCCAGGTTGGAGAAGCAACACAAGATATTCTGTCTGTGTAGCTTCCAACCTGCTGACTTGAATATCGATTTTTCCTTCTGGTAATTTTTTTCCTCCCCCTTTCCCCTTCTTCTATTCCCCACTCTGGCCTCTTACCCCTTCTCACCTGCCCTGGTGCCCTCCTTCTTCCCTTTCTTCCATGGTACGTTCTCCTCACCTATCAGATTTCTTCATCTGTAGCCCTTTTCCTTTCTCAACCACTTGGCTTCACCTATGACCTTCTAGCTATCCTCCTTCCCTCTTCCATTTTTTTTATTCTGGCACCTTCCCTATTCCTTTCCAGTCCTAAAGAAGGGTCTCAGCCCAAAACATCAACTGGTTATTCATATCCATAAATGTTGCCTGACCTACTGAGTTCCTCCAGCATTATGTGAGTGTTGCATGGCCCTTTTAGTGGACTGTGGGCTAGAGGGGGAGGAGATATTCCTGAAGTTATCTTCTTTGCAGGTAATTGAACACAACCTCCTGTTATCGCACCCCCCTGCCTCTGCCACCAAGAAATATCAATGCCACAGTCATTGGAAGCATAGCATTCAATTATTCTCTGATACTACCTTCAGACAACCCCAATGCTCTCAAACAATATGTCCAGCCACTGCAGATCCCACCATCAACAACAACAGCCATCTTCCTGCATTGCAAAATGTCCATCATGCATTTCCTATCATCAAAAATGTACCTCTTTTACTGTTGGATCTCCATACTATCATCAGGTATCTGCAACCAAAAGACACCTCCAGGTACCTGTCCCGGGATCAGAGAGTACAACTGTCACAACCTATGATCATTGGCTTTCTGCTAAGTGTCCTCTCCACTGGTGTTGCTATCATTGACACAGGACTCCATACTTGCTCAGTTTCCTTCTCCTACTCCATCTTACTCAGCTAACAATCTGCCAAAGTTGCCAATTTTGCTGACTTTGGAGTTGAGAAAATGGCTGAAAGGCATTTCCCACACCGCGGAGTTAAAACACATATAGGAACATTGGATTTTGTGGGAAAATTCTATCAAGCTTCTTGCCCTTCCATCTCCAATCTCCCATGTCACATTGTTTCCTGTCCCATTTAGTGGTGTCTAAAATAATTAATATTCTAAATTGGCTTTAAGTAGCTGTAAAATGACTCTGTACTAACTAAAGATGATGTTGAATATAAACAGAAGGTAACTGAGATACATGGTTTGACCTGGATCAGTTGTTATTCTCCTGCTAGTTATAGGTTGAACATAGAGTCAGCCCAAGAAAGGGACCTCCCATCAAGGTATATGGCATCAACTTACCCAACATTGGCACATTCTCCTACCTGGGCATTTTTATTCAGCAGGTGGCGGGACCAAGTGCGATATCCAGTGCAGACTCAGCAAAGCTAGAAATATCTTCAAATCAATGAGCAACATATGGGGATCAACCAAGTCCAGCGTCCGCACAAAGATGAAGTTGTACCAGGGCTGTGTTCTGCCCACACTCTCGTATGTGACAGAATGCTGGTGCATGATGGAGAGCGACCTTGCCAAGCTTTCATCAATCCACACCACAAGCCTCTGGAAGATCTTCCACATTTTCTGGCCAGGAAAGATGTCCAACAACGCCCTGCTTCTTCGATGTCATCAAGAGGACATGGCCACAATCATCATGCGCAATCATTGGAAATGCATTGGGCACATGATGAGAAGAGAAGCCAACTCCATCTTCAAGACATCACTTCATTGGACCCCTGAAGGGTGGAAGAAATATATGAGATCAAAGACAACTTGGCTTGTACCTTAGAGACAGAAATGTGGATCCTGGACCATACTTGGGACATAATAGAGAAGATGGGCAAGAACAGACAGAGATGGAGAACATCCATTGCTGCCCTAAGTGCCAGTGGCATAATGCGCAGTAAGTACAAAGTAAGCTATGGTGTTGGGGAGCATAAAACCCACAAGGCTTTGAAACCATGGTTAAACTTTGCAAATAAAGGTAAATGAAAAATGTGTTATGAATCTATAAACTAACATCCAGCTCAAACCGTGTCATCAAGTTTGTGGATGACAGCACGGTGGTTGGCCTTATCAAGAATGATGACAATATGGAATATAGAGAAGAAGTGGAGCGGCTGGTGGTTTACTGTGAGAAGAACAACCTAAGACAAAATGTGGAGAAGACAAAGGAAGGGGCAGACGAACTATCCCCCTCGGCAAATACATGGCTCCTCCAAAGACAGGGTGAAGTGCAGAAAGTTCCTGGGGGTTCACGTCACAGATGACCTCACCTGGTCCCTTAATATCACCTCCCTGAACAAGATGGTACAGTAGCACCTCCACTTCCTAAGAAGATGGAGGCAAGCAAGGCTCCCCCACTCCCCATCTTAACTGTGCTTTATAGGAGCACCACTGAGAGCATCCTGACAATCTGGTACAGGAGCAGTTGAACCAGAAGTCCCTACAAACAATTATGAGAACAGCTGAGAGAATCATTGGGTCTCCCTACTGTCCATCAGGGACATTTATCGGGAGTGCTGCGTACACAGGGCCCTTAGTACTATTAAGGATCCCACCCATCCATCCTGCATCCTCTTTGACTTTCTACCATCAGGCAAGAGACGACAATGCATAAAAACAAGAACGATCAGCATCAGAAACAATTTCTTCCCCCAGGCCATCAGGCTTCTGAACTCCTTGCCACATTGTGTTCCAAGTGTTACTGGTTAATCTGTTTCATACCTTACAATATTTAATATTAATGCACTTTGTTATTTATGTGTGATTCATCTGTAGATTTTACCCTTACTTTCATATGTTATCGTATGTTATATGTGTGATGTGTACTACTGTAATTTACACACTGGTTTGAAGAAATGTTGTCTTATTTTTATATACATTATACATGTTATATACATGTATATAATTAAATGACAATAAACTTGACTTGAAGATAGTAGCCAACAACCATCTGTAATTTTATTTTAATAATTGGTTAATAATTGAATTTCATGTTCCTATATTACAGAGACTTCATGCATTGTAAGGTACAAATTTAAATTTGCCTCAAAAAGATGTAAAGCTACTTGCAGCAGTCAAACTGATTTTTGACATAGTTTGAAACTGTTCCTGCTGTCTTGGGGAAATGCCATAAAAGATTTAATGCAGTACACACAAATTAGGAATAAATAATGCCTTTTCTTCTGTCCTCTTCGTTATAGATTGAAGATTGCAGAACCCTCTGGGAGAGTCCTTGAGAGTGTCCTCCACATCTGGTACAACCTGCTGCGTAATGCATTACTATGGTTCAGATAAGGCATTAGGTAAAGGTGACATGCAACATTCATTTTATTTTTTTTTAATGTGCTGCTCTGAATGCTTAAACTTAAAGAATTGCAGAATCTTAGCTATTGCTTTCCACATTTCTAAGTGCCAAAATCTAATCTCAAAAGAAAAAGATTAGTTTTCATTTCAGCTGTTACTTCATTAGTTTTATTCAGCCAGCTTCAGACACCTTTGCCACAGAAATGGATTCCTCCTTTGTATTGTCCCTAAATACGCACTGTTAGCAAAAGATTGTTCTAGCTTTAGCCTGAGATTCAGCAGCAAGGATACCCTTTCATGGTAGTGGTAACGCAAACTTCTTATGTGAGATCTTTGTCAATAACCTGAAGGGCAGGTGTTAACTTTCCATCAACAGGTCTAGGTTAGGCAGTTCACTGCACATCTCTTAACTAATCAAAGCTCCCACTTATTGTCTCTGCAAAAAACAACAACATAATTGTGTTGACCCCAGGCCAACAACTTAAAATATGAATTCTACTCTTCCCTCTGAATATTCACTCAGACCCCACTTCTATGATTTATAACACCAAAATAGAATCTCCCATTAGCCAGACAATCAATCCTTTTTTCTCCCAGACGCATGTGGTTCTTCCTTGTGATAGTAAGTCTCCAGAGTTTTTGCCACTTTGCATTTGAAACACTACTGCGAAAATTCACTTCAATTCTTACTGTCTTTAACAGCAGTTCAAGTGTTGCACTTCAATCTTATTGGCTTGAAGTCATCTAACCGTAACACACACAAAATGCTGGTGGAACGCAGCAGGCCAGGCAGCATCTCTAGGAAGAGGTACAGTCGACGTTTCGGGCTGAGACCCTTCGTCAGGACTAACTGAAAGAAGAGATAGTGAGAGATTTGAAAGCGGGAGGGGGAGGGGGAGATCCAAAATGATAGGAGAAGACAGGAGGGGGAGGGATGAAGCCAAGAGCCGGAGAGTTGATTGGCAAAAGGGATACAAGGCTGGAGAAGGTCATGGGATGGGAGGCCTAGGGAGAAAGAAAGGGGGAGGGGAGCACCAGAGGAAGATGGAGAGCTGGCAAGGAGTTGTTGTGAGAGGGACAGGGAAAGAAAATAGAGGGAGAGAGAAAGGAAAAAATAATAAATAAATAAAGACAGAAAGAAAGAAAGAAATAGATAGATAGATAGATAGATAGATAGTTAGATAGATAGATAGATAAATAAATAAATAGATAGATAGATAGATAGATAGATAGATAGATAGATAGATAGATAGATAAGGGATGGGGTAAGATGGGGAGGAGGGGCATTAACAGAAGTTGGAGAAGTCAATGTTCATGCCATCAGGTTGGAGGCTACCCAGATGGAATATAAGGTGTTGCTCCTCCAACCTGAGTGTGGCTTCATCTTGACAGTAGAGGAGGCTGTGGATAGCCGTATCAGAATGGGAATGGGATGTGGAATTAAAATGTGTGGCCACTGAGAGATCCTGCTTTCTCTGGCGGACAGAGTGTAGGTGTTCAGCGAAATGGTCTCCCAGTCTGCGTCGGGTCTCGCCAATATACAGAAGGCCGCACCGGATGCAGTATATCACACCAGCCGACTCACAGGTGAAGTGTCGCCTCGCCTGGAAGGACAGTCTGGGGCCCTGAATGGTAGTGAGAGAGGAAGTGTAAGGGCATGTGTAGCACTTGTTTCACTTACAAGGATAAGTGCCGGGAGGGAGATCGGTGGGAAAGGATGGGGGGGACGAATGGACAAGGGAGTCGTGTAGGGAGTGATTCCTGCAGAAAGCAGAAAGAGGGGGGAGGGAAAAATATGCTTGGTGGTAGGACCCTATTGGTAGTGGCAGAAGTTATGGAGAATTATATGTTGGACCCAGAGGCTGGTGGGGTGGTAGGTGAGGACAAGGAGAACCCTATCCCTAGTGCATGGCTGGAGGATGGGGTGACAGCAGAGGTGCATGAACTGACCTGTACCAGATCCCATCAGATGTGGTCCAATGGCGACACAATTTTGTTCCTTAGGTGTCTTCATTTATTCTTTTCCGCTCTGGTTCAAACCAGTCAAACCGGGTATCCGAGACACTGGCAATTAATGAGGTTACTTCTGCAAACCTGCCAATGTATGCAATACACAGCTTATCTGAGAATGATCTCAGGTTTAGCAGAAACTTCTTGTGTCCACATTTAATTGCTTTGATTAAATTATCCCAGAGCAAAAACCAGTTCCTCAAACAGTTCACAAAATGGAAGATACAGAGCAGCTTCACAAATTGAAAGCCTCCATTCCTTCAAGCACATGGCAAGAACAAAGACAATTGGTTCGCCTACTTTCACAGTCCTTGACTCATTCGAGTTCAATGCATTCTTCCATATTTTAATTCTTTCATGGCCAACACAGGCACATCACAAGGCTGGTTCAATGCCCAGTCTAACCGTCAGCCAGTCCCATTCAGAGTGATCACCTACATATAACATTCAGCAAGTAAACAAGCGCATTTAGATGACAGTGAAATTGTTCCTTGCCTCAGAAATGTTGCATGTGTATAGAAATGAGTAGTGTCTTCCTTTGAGTCCTGCTGAAGGTTTTCAGCCTGAAATGTTGACTGTACTCCTTTCCACAGATGCTGCCTGGCCTGCTGAGCTCCTTCAGTATTTTGTGTGCTGCTTGTCTTCCTTTACTGTCAGTTTTCTCCATATCCTACACTCTTAAAGGTACAGATTCATGTGCTGTGGAGTTAAAAATTTAGATATGTATTGTAAAAATTTGTTAAGTACTCTTAGTATTTTTAAAGCACCACACTTTTTTACTTAAGAAATGGGTGATCCTTACAGTTGGCTGCTTTCTGCACGAGAAAAAGGAACATATGATATAGTATACATTGATTGCTGGTTAACAATAGCTGGTCAGCCTTTGCCCCCCCAGAAACACGCCACTTACATAAGCCAAGGTCACATTAACCTGTTGGAAACTTCAAAGCTTTTCATCACACCTCTGGCATCCAAATGAATGAAAATAATGGAATCGAAATGCGTGAACCCTGTCATAAAATGACCATAAAATGAGTGAGTCACTTTCTTCAGTGACTGCTGTTTTAATTATATGTAAATTTTGATTGCCTTGCTCATTTAAAGAGTCTTGGGAACAATTGCTTCTAATGGGCACAACAAAGAAATAATGATAAAGTACACGTATGTGAAATGGCTGGAATATTTGAAGATTGAGGATAAAAAACTGATGCACAAGTGGAACTCCAGAGGTTTGTAATTGAAAATCTGCTGATTGATTGAAGGAGGGAATCACAGGTTGACAACTTCAATTAAGAAACCTATTCTCAGTCACAGCTTAACACGTGGGCTCACGTTTCTTCCTGTGATTCAGTCAAAACTTAAAGCAGCCCTGTTGTCTCGCAGAAGTAGTCTAACTGGCTGCAGGTTGCAATCAGTAATCCTATCATGTTGCAACATTTCACAGTACGTCTGGTATTCAAAAGTACTCATTACATATGTTAGAAAGAAGCAATCTGAGAGACTAAAATAATATTCTTCATTTTTTAAGTTTATAAAAATTCCCATTAATCCATGTTAATAATCTGGATTTATGACCTTGTTGCAAGCCATGAAATGTCATTTGCCCAGTAGAACCAAATATTAAACTATCTATCTTGATGATTAATAGTTAAGAACATCTTAGTGCTCTCTCTAACTGCACATCCTAACCTTGCTCCTGGTCTTTCAGGCTGTAATCATGTGATATAAATTGTTTAAAGTGGGCCTATTCATATAGTTTATCAGTGAAAATACCACATTAGTTAAATATGTTGGATTTATTGCTGGAAGAAAGTCCTCCTGTTGATCAATAAACTGAGGAAATATTTCTTCTCTCAGGGGGTCGTAAGTCTTTGGAATTCTGTGCCACAGAAAACTGTAGAGGCAGAGTCATTGAATATATTCAAGATTGTGATAGATTTTTGTGCTATTGGGAAATCAAGGGATGTAGGGAACAAATTAAAAGGTGGAGTTATAGCCATTTTTAGATTAGCCATGAGTGATGGAACAGACTCGAAAGAATTAATGGCCTACTGCTCCTATGTCCAATGTTCCTTTCATGGCACAAGAGTACGTTGGAAATGGCCTGTTCTTTTGAAGTTCAGAGCAAAATGTAGATCTGGTCACCTTGCATGGTCAGTGATACCCCACACAAAACACCAGTCTTCCTCTGTGAGGCATCAGTTCTTTCCTCAAATGGAATCAACCTTCTGCCATGCTGTTCTAGGATTTACAGCAGAGCTCTAAGGAGTGTAGGAGTAAGCTATTTAGCCCTTCATGTTTGTCATCTATGAGATGGTCTTTTATCTCAGCCTCAATTTCACTGCTTCATTTCACTGCTAACCTGAAACCTGAAAGGTTTCACTGCTAACATAATGGACTTTCTGTGGAAGTAGTGTTTGGGTTATGGTTAGAGGTAATGGGTGCTTTGGAATGTGAGCCGTCTAATGAAAGGAGTGTGTTTTCCGTGTAGTGTGCCTGATACCGGTGTGAGCTGGGTCTTTGGTTCGGCGAGAGACGAAGGGATAAGACTCCTGATTGAAGAGGTCGTAGAACTCGACCCAGAGTGGGGCCATGATTCGACAAAGGCCAGGGAGATCGAAGGAGGATCGGCAAAGGGGAAACCGTGAGCTCCAACTTGTGCACATTAGACTGTTTCATTAAAATGGGCCCTTTTTTTTGCTCTTTCTGCACTAACTCTTTAGTCAAATTAAGAATTAAAAAGCTAAATTGTTTAATTGTATGCTGTGTACTGTCCATTATTCACACAAACAGAGGGTTTTGGTTGTCTTGAGCTTCAATCTCCCACATTTGGCGGGGCTGGAGATTGTCTTCCCAGATTTAAGCAGCCAACGGAACCAGAATATTTCAAAAAACAAAAGTAAAATATTCAGTGAATGGCAGTTCTGTGGGTGAAAATGCTTTGTTTATGAGAGAGATCAGAGAAGAATACACAATATGTTGAACTTCAAAAGTAGATTGCTTCAGCAGTAGAAGAACATGAAGATACACAGCAGCTGAGTATAACACAGCTTAAGTTTCATACTCAGGGATTGGTTTGTTATTTATTAAAGCATCCAGAATTCTGACCACAGTCTGTCTCTTTGACCCAGGCTCAACTAAACTCAGGGTCATGTAGATTGGAAATGGGTCCAGAGAGCAATATTTAGTCAGTCACTATGGTCAAATTTGCAAAACTAATCAGAGATAAACACCTTGTAATACATTATAAAGACTTAAACATGTCTACCTGCATCGACATATTGTTCTGTGTAACAATAGGAAAGAGCTTAATGATCTGCTCTTCCCACAGCAAGATTCCAATTTTAATTAGCTTTCAAAGGTAGCATATTGAAGAGAGTGGAGTCATAGAACATAGAACATAGAAATCTAGAGCACATTACAGGCCCTTCAGCCCACAATGTTGTGCCAACTGTGTAATCTACTCTAGAAAGTGCCGAGAATTTGCCTACTGCATAGCCCTCTATTTTTCTAAGATCCATGTACCTATCTAAGAGCCTCTTGTATCCGCCTCCACTAGCGTCGCTGGCAGTGCATTCCACGCACCCACCACTCTCTGTGTGAAAAACTTCAGCCCAACACATCCATGCTAACATTTGTACTTAGCTATACAGGATCTACTTACCATCTTTTAGTTCATAGCCTTCTATGTCTTCATGTCAAGATATTTCTTAATGTTTGTGTGAATATCTACTTCCTCCACCTTCTCAGGCAGCACATTTCAGATTCCAACCACCCTCTGTGTTAAAATAAAAATCACCTCAGATTCCTTCTAAGCCATTTCACGTTACACCAATGCTTTATATGCCAAGACTGCGGGAAAAAAAACTTCATATTCTACCCCACCTATCCCACTCCTAATTCGTATCTCTATCAGGTCACACCTCAGTCTCCTACACTCCAAGGAAAGCAAATACAATCGGCCCAAAAGCAAATACAGCCTATTCAATCTTTCCTTAAAACTAAAATGCCCCAATGCACATAACTTCCTTGTGAATGTGTTCTGTGGCTTCTTCTGTGCAATCACATTCTTCCTACAGTTTTAAATCATCAGTCCTTCCCATCTTCCATCATGGATAGCAGGTAGAAGAAGATTGGAAAGGAAGGGCAAAGTAAATAAAAGTTTGGTGTTTGCTCTGTTATAAGCAACTAGAACTATTTTTGCTCCCAACAGTTCTATGGTACATAAAAATGCTCAAATGTAGGTAATCCCCTGTGGCACTGGACATGTTGTTTTAACTTTATATGGACAAAGATCTATGATCCTTTGCCCAAGTGCCAAGATGACGCAATAGCCACAGCTCAATATACCCTCTTTACACACCTGGAGAGAAGGGATGCTTATGTAAGAATGTTGTTCTTGGACTACAGTTCAGTATTCAACATAATTCCCTCCAGGCTTGACAAGAGCTTCAGAGACCTTAAACCTGCCTTGTGTAGCTGGATCCTGGACTTCCTGTCAAATAACCAGCAAGTGGTTAGAGTGGGCTACCTCACCTCTGCCCCTCTGACCCTCAACATAGGTGCCCCTCAGGGCTGTGTCCTAAGCCCCCTCCTTTACTGTCTGTACACCCATGACTCTGTCGCCACCCGCAGCTTCCAATCTGCTAATTAAATTTTCAGATGATACTACATTGATTGGCCTTATTTCAAATAATAACAAGGCAGCCTACAGAGGAAAAAACAACCTCTCCCTCAATGTGGCAAACGCAGAGGAGCTGGTTGTGGACTACAGGAGGAATGGAGACAGGTAACCCCTATTGACATCAATCAATCAGGGATTGAGAGGGTGAACAGATTTAAGTTCCTCGGCACGCACATCACTGAAGATTTCAGTTGGTCTGTACATACGGGTATTGTGGTGAAAAAAAGTACAACAGAACCTCTTTCACTCAGTCAGTTGAAGAAGTTCAACATGAGTCCCCATATCGTAAGGACTTTCTACAGGGGCAGAATTGAGAGCAACCTGACTGACTGTATCACTGCTTGGTACGAGAGCTGCACTTCCCTTAATCGCAGGACTCTGCAGAGAGTGATGCGGACAGCCCAGCGCATCTCTGGATGTGAGCTTTGCACAATTCAGGACATTTACAGTGACAGATGTAAAATAAAAAGGGCCAGAAGGATCACTGGGGACCTGAGTCACCCCAACCACAAACTGTTCCAGCTGCTACCATCCGAGAAATGTACTGTGGCATTAAAGCCAGGACCAACAGGCTCTGGGACAGCTTCTTCCACCAGGCCATCAGACTGACACAATTGTATTTCCAAGCTATATTGACTGTTCTGCTGTATACCTTACTGTACATACTATTTATGATAAATTACTATAATTTGCGCATTGCACCTTCAGATGGAGACGTAACGTAACATTTCTGTTCCTCATGTATGTGCAAGATGTAAGAAATAAAGTCAATTCAATTCAATTCATTTCAATTCTGCTTCCTTAGGAGTTTGTGGAGATTTGGTGTGACATCTAAATCTTTGAGAAACTTCCATAGATGTGTGACTGACTGCATTACAGCCTGGTATGGAAACACCACTGCCATTGAATGGAAAATCCTTGAAAAAGTAATGGATTCAGCCCAGTACAGCATGGGCAAAGTCCTCCCAACCATTAAGCACATCTACATGACACACTGTCATAAGAAAGAAGGAAAATCATCAGAGAAGCCCACCGGCCAGGTCATATTCTGCTGCTGCAAACATGTAGAAGGTTCAAGAGCCTCAGGACTCACACCACCAGGTTCAAGAATGGTATTACCTCTGAAACCTCTGAAGAAAAGGGGATAACTACACTCAACTTCATCTGCCCTATCACTGAAATGTTCCCACAACTAATGATCTCACTTTAGGGACTCTTTATCTAATTATCTCATGTTCTCATTATTTATTTTCACTTATTTATACTTGCATTTGCACAGTTTGTTGTCTTCTGCACTCTGGTTGATCTTTCATTGATCCTGTTATAGTTACTATTCTATAGATTTGTTGAGTATGCCCATAAGAAAATGAATCTCAAGGTTGTATATGATGACATATATGTAACTTTGATAATAAATTTACTTTGAACTTTGAAAAAGTGGAGCTGCTTAAATTGCAACCAACCAACTCACAATTTAACATTTCCAAATGCGAGTTCATCAAGTTGAAGGGATGAAGGTAGCATGGGAAATAACTAAATAATGTACGATCCCATGGTAAAACTCCATTGTAGGCCAAAGACAAATGAGGATTTACTTTAGTGAACTGACCTTTGTTCAATTTGACTTTGTTTTGTGCGAACATCCTCTCATATCTAGAGCTTTGCTGATTTATTGCCAAGTCAAACAGGATTTATTCAAACTGAGCCAAAACACAGCAGGTAACATCTGCAGTGGAACTGGACAACAGACACAACTATTGCATTATCATTGATCTCTAGATAAGTATCAGGGCTGTTGAAGCTCGTGGACCAATGTGTTACAACTATCTTGTTCTTTAATAGAGAGTAGGTTCTTAAACAATAACATATTTGTACTCTGCTCTTACATAGGTAGGATAAACAGTAGTAGTAGAAAGTTTGTCTACCCTTCAGAATTTTCTCTATTTCTGCATAAATATGACCTAAAGTGTGATCAGATCTTCCTATAAATCCTAAAACTCGATAAAGAGAACCCAATTAAATAAATAACACAATAAATATTATACTTGTTCATATATTTATTGAGAAAAATTATCCAATATTACATGTATTTGTTGGAAAAGGTATGTGAACCTTTGCTTTCAGTCACTGGTGTGTACCCCTTGTACAGTAATAACCTCAACCAAACGTTTTGAGTAACTGTTGACCAGTCCTGCTCATCAGCTTGAAGGAATTTTAGGCCATTCCTCCTTACAAAAGGTGACGGATTGCTACCCTAACATTCTCTTGTAAAATGTCTTGATAAAATTTTGAATTCATTATTCCCTCAATGATTGTAAGATGTTCAGGCCCTGAGACAGCAAAGCAGCCCCAAACCATCTTACTTCAGTGGTTGATAAGTTGATGGAAAAGATCCTGAGAGGCAGGAATTATGAATATTTGGAGGGGCATAATATAATTTAAGAATAGTCAGCATGGCTTTGTCAAAGGCAGATCATGCCTTAAAAGCATGATTGAATTTTTTGAGGATGTGATGAAACACATTGATGTAGGTAGAACAGTAGATGTAGTGTATATGGATTTTAGCAAGGCATTTGATAAGGTACATCATGCAAGGCTTATTGAGAAAGTAAGGAGGCATGGGATACAAGGGGACATTGCTTTGTGGATCCAGAATTAGCTTGCTCACAGAAGACAAAGAGTGGTTGTAGACGAGTCATATTCTGCATGGAGGCCGGTGACCAGTGGTGTGCCCCAGGGATTTGTTCTGGGACCCCTTCTCTTTGTGATTTTTATAAATGACCTGGATGAGGAAGTGGAGGGTTGGGTTAGTAAATTTGCTGATGACACAAAGGTTGGGGGTGTTGTGGATAGTGTGGCGGGCTGTCAGAGGTTACAGTGAAAAATTGATAGAACGCAGAACTGGGCTGAGAAGTGGCAGATGGAGTTCAAACCAGATAGGTGTGAGGTGGTTCATTTTGGTAGGTCAATTATGATGGCAGGATATAGTATTAATGGTAAGACTCTTGGCGGTGTGGATGATTAGAGGGATCTTGGGGTACGAGTCCATAGGACACTCAAAGTTGCTGTGCAGGTTGACTCTGTGCTTAAGAAGGTATACGGCACATTGGTCTTCATCAACCATGGGATTGAGTTTAAGAGCCGAGAGGTAATGTTGCAGCTATATAGGACCCTGGTCAGACCCCACATGGAGTACTGTGCTCAGTTCTGGTCACCTCACTACAGGAAGGATGTGGAAACTATAGAAAGAGTGTAGAGGAGATTTACAAGGACATTGCCTGGATTAGGGAGCATGCCTTACGAGAGTCATTGATCGTGTGGATAGTCAAAGGCTTTTTCCCAGGGCTGAAATGGCTAGCACAAGAGGACACAGTTTTAAGGTGCTTAGAAGGAGGTACACAGGAGATGTTAGGGGTAAGCTTTTTTACGCAGAGAGTGGTGAGTGAATGGAATGGGACGCCAGCGATGGTGGTGGATTCAGATATGATAGAGACTCCTGGATAGGTACATGGAGCTTAGAAAAATAGAGGGCTATGTGTAACCCTAGGTAATTTCTAAAGTAAGTACATTCTCAGCACAACATTGTGGGCTTAAGGGCTGTAGTTTTTCTATGTTCCTATGTTTCTAAACCATGATGCTCCTTCCACCATGCTTCACAATTCTGATGAGGTTTTGGTGTTGGTGTGCAGTGTCGCAGTGTCTTTTTCCCTCCAAATGTAGCAATATGCATTTCTGCCAAAAAGTTCAATTTTTTGTCTCATTGGTATACAGAAGCTTTGCAGAATATCTAGGTGGTGTTTTACAAATTTGAGATGTGCAGCAATATTTTTTTTTGGAGATTAGTGATTTCCTCTATAGTGTCCTTCCATGAACACTTCTCTTGTTCAGTGTTTTTCTTATAATGGAACATGATCTAGCAAGTTCTAGAAATTTTTGCGGGTATTTTGCTGTTACCCATGCATTCTTTTTCACCTCTTTCAGCATTTCACGTTGTGTTCTTGATGTAATCTTTGCAAAATGCCCACTCCCAGGGAGAGTAGCAACAGTACTGAGTTTCCTCCATTTGTAGACAATTTCTCTTACTGTGTACTGATGAACACTCAGGGCTTTAGAAATGCTTTTGTGGCCTTTTCCAGCTTCATGCATCTCTACAATTCTTCTTCTAAAGTCCTCTGGAAATAGTTTTCGTTGAGGCATGGTGCACATAAACAGATCTTCCTTGAGAATAGCAAGCCCTGTCAGTAACCTGACTTCAAGTGACTTTTTTTCTAGGCAGGGCACCGCAACAATCCACACCTCTAATTTCATCTCAATTGATTGGAACACCTGACTCCAAAAAGCTTTTGTAGATGTCATTGCCCCAGAGGTTCACATACTTTTTCAAACAAACACATGTAATGCTGGATCAATTTTTTCAATAAATAAATGAACAAGTATAATGTCTTTGTGTTATTTATTTAATTAGGTTCTTATTATCTAGTTTTAGGACTTCATATAAAGATCCGATCACATTTTAGGTCATACTTATGCAGAAATGACGGAAATTCTACAGGGTTCACAAACTTTCTAGAATCACTGTAGATTCAATGGCAATAAAGAATAATGAGATGTGACAGCTTTAGAAGTCTTTAAAGTGATATGGTCAGGTATTATTGAGTGAAAAGCACAAACATCAAGCATAGCAAAAAACAAAACTGCTGGAGGAACTCAAGGGGTCAGCCAGGGACTGTAGAGGGATTTTTTTAAAACCAAAACTTTATTTATAATTAAGAAAAATTTACAAGAATAAAGCATGCAATGCTCATTCTTACACTCATAGTCAAGGTATTGAATAGTATTCAATGACACTTCTTAAAACCAAAAGCACTGTTACCACTAATAAGACCCCTGGGTTGGTACACTACTACAAAAAGTCGAGAGGCTTCCTCACCCTATCCAGCCCTTCCTGTTTGGTAGAGGAAGAACCGTATAATGTGATCCTACCCCCCCCCCCCGATCCCTTGCTGCACCAAGTTTCAGTGTGTCCCTCACCACATATTCCTGTAACCTGGAATGCGCCAGGGGGCAGCATTCATGATTCAAGATTGTTTAGTGTCTTTCCAGTACACAATGTGAAGAAGAACAAAGTAGTGATTACTCCAGATCCAATGCAGCATATAAAGAACACAAACTAAGATAAATAATATAATAATAAGATAACACAATAAAGGCAAATACATAAGATAGCTTATATACATAGATTGATTACCAGGTTCAGTTTATTGTCATTCAACCATACACAAGCATACCGCTAAACGAAACAACATTCCTCCAGACCAAGCTACACAACACAGTACATATCACTGACACACAAAACACATAATGAAATATTACCACAAATAAATTAACAAGGGGCATATACGATACAAGTTAAAAAGTAAACAGTATAATGCTACAGCTGCTTTCTACATGTTGAGACTTGGTTGGTGGTAGGAAGTTCAGTTGTCTTATGGCCTGGGGGAAGAAGCTGTTTCCTATCCTAACAGTTCTTGTCCTAATGCTTTGGAACCTTCTGTTTGATGGTGGGGACGGGGAGGGGGTCAAAAAAATTGCTGGAGAGATGGGAGGGATCATTGACAATGCTAAGTGTCCCGCATACACAGCACTCATGATAATTATCTCTAAAGGGTGGAAGAGAGATCCCAATGATCCTCTCAGCTCTCCTCACCATCTTTTGTAGGGACTTGCAGTCAGATGCCTTGCAGTTCCAGTTACAGACGGTAATGCAGCTGGTCAGGACACTTTTGATAGTGATCTTGTAAGAAATGGTTAAAATGACATAAAGTAATGCTAAGTACAGGAGTGTCTGTACATAAGGTGACTGACAGGAAATGATAAGTATTAGTAGTGGGAAAGTGTGGTTGGGGGGGGTGTGGTGGGATAGTTTAGTGGGTGGAGGTATGATCAGCCTGATGGCTTGGGGCAAATAACTGTTTTTGAGTTTGGTGGCACTGAAGTGGATGCTATTTAGCCTCCTCCCTGATGGGAATGGGACGAATAGTCCATGAGCAGAGTGGGTGGGATCCTTCATGATGCTGCTGGCTTTTTTACGGCACCTTTTTGTATTTATGTCCTTAATGGTGGGTAGGTTGATGCCGTTGATGTGTTGGGCAGTTTGGCACTGCCACAGTGCCATGTCCATACCATGCAGTGATGCAGCACATTAGAATGCACTCTACTATGCATCTGTAGAAGGTCATGAGTAGTGATGAGCATAATCCAGTTCTCCTTAGCCTCCCCAGAAAGTAGATGTAGTGGTAAGCTTTCTTGATTGTGTAGGATGTGTCCTGGCATCATGAGAGTTAGTGTGAGATTTTTACAGACCTCGCGATCTTCTGACAGAACAATAAGGTTTGGGCAAACCAAAGAGCATCTTTCTCTATTATTGGTGATCTTCCAGAAGCACTTTATGTCCATCTCTCTGAGTGGCCCTGTGAACAGCATGTCGTTCAGAGAATCTTCTATCACAGAGCTGATCCAGATGAATTGTAACGTTGGCCTTGCATCCTTCTCTGCACCCTCTTCACAAACCCACAGTCCACAAAGAGGTAGTCGACCATCTTGTCCCCACTACAGTTCTCTCGTGGGCAGTGTGTGATGGAAGAAGTGGACAATCTACATTTCAGGTTGCGACCTTTCATCTATGCTGAGAGACAAAGGAAAGGAACCTAGCATAGACGAAGCGGTGAAGGGAAGGGGTGGAGGAAGAGCTGACAAATAATAGGTAGACCCATTTAATGAGAGGCAATATACAGATGGAAAAGAGAAGAGTGAAAACAGCCTTAGAGGCTTGGGTGCCATAGGTAAAAGTGACAAAGGTCTGCAGATGATGGAATCAGAAGAAGATTTAGAATCAGGTTTGATATCATCAGCTTATGCCATGAAGTTTGATGACTTTGTGGCAACAATACATTACATACATAATAATAGAGAAAAACTATGAATTGCAGTAAAAAAACATATATATAGAGAGAGAGAGAGTGTGTGAAAATGGAACTAAATTAGGGAGGTAATATAGGGTGGGCAAATATGCATATTGGGAAGAGGGGACCCAGTGGGAGGAGTAAAACGTAAGCTATAAACTAGGCTCCTCACAATCTGAATATATCCATTTCCTGGTCAAAGAGAAGTGATTTTTTTAATCAATGTAAAACTTAGCAAATTTTCCAGTAGTATGAAGAATTAGTTATGATACCCAAATATACAAGATTACAATGATTCTATAATTCAATATCAACACTCAATTTTGCTCCATAAATTTATGAAAATTAGAAAAAGAACATGTTTCCTTTAAATGTTGCTTTGAGAATTTGCTGTATACTACATTAAAGATTTGTATTTAATTACTCTGGTTAGTCAAACCATAAAGTTATAATCAAGTTGTCAAAGAGTGCACTCTTAACAAAACATGTCAACTTGATAAAATACCATGTACATTGTTGCTCTGCAAAACTTGAACTTTTAACAATAGTTCATTATTTTAAATCACTTTAATGACAGAATATTTGAGGACATGAAATATATGAGAAAAGAGTCCTAGGATATATAGATAAGATTGGAAAGTGGTTTATTATTGAAGGTGTAGAAAAGATACTTGTACCTTTCATGGTATTGAAACTAGTGATCCATTCAGCTCAACTTGGATTCTTACCTTGGGATAAATGATAGGGAGAATTTCAGCTAACGTTCAACTTTGAATTTTGTCAGACAGCAAGTCAAGAAAGCAAGACATCACAGACTGGGGACACAGTGACCACTGTGTTACTTGACTCAGATCATTCAGACACATTTTGAATTCTGATGCACTGCAGCAGAATTTCTACTGCTTTTTAACCGGCAAACACCTTCTGACTATAGAGCAATTTATATCAGAACTATACTGCTGCACTATTTGATCTCCAGATTTAATTTCTTAATCATTATCCTGCTTTTTTCTTCTATTTTCACACAATTTGATCTTGGGCTGAGTCCAGAATAACTCATTGATAAAGCAGTTCACTCCTTGTCTCATTTTCCCCTCTCATCGCTCCAAGCAGGACACCACTCTTTATTTTGTATTTAATATTTTAGTAATATCTGAGTAATGTTGTAAATATTTTGTTTGATTAAGCATTCTTGTTCTTTTAAATAACCCATTACAGGTTATAAGTGTAAGTACATGAATTGCCTACATAATTGTTTTACCACGTGATACGTCCACACCTCACTTAAAGTAAACACAACGTCAGATCTGCATTTCAGACTCCTGAGGTTTCTTTTGAATTAGTTTAATATTTTTGAAGTTACAAACCGTGACACTCTCTTCCTCCTTGCTCTCATCGACTTATACTGTCTATCTTCCCTCTACATTCTCAGTCCTGATCCAGGGTCTCAACCTGAAATGTCAACCATCCATTTCCCTTCACAGAAGCTCACAACCTGCTGAGTTCTCTAGCAATTTGTTTTCTTTTGCTCCAGAATCTGAAATCTCTTGTGTCTCCATCTTGATAAAGCTCTTCACTTGTTATCCATGTAAACACCTTCAGTTCAGCTCATGCTAATAATAATATAACTTCAAGGACTCTGAAGGGTTAGTCACAGTGTGTAAGCAGCACCATCCAAAGCCATCTAAGGAAGAAGATCTAAAATGGGATTATTAGCCGATGTTTTGTTATCATCACATTCATTCTCAAAGATACTCGAAGATTGCTGGTCATTGAAGCTAATACAAAAAGACACCTCACGTATAGAAGAACGTGCATCTTGTGAATCAGTAATCCTGCAACTTCTGCAAGTCTACATGAAGAATAAATCTTCAAAAATCACAGGTTCCACATGGAATCAAAGTGTGATAAACACAAATTCCACTAATGCTCTACAATAAAATACAGGTTGTGTACTCCTTATCCGAAATGCTTGGGGCCAGAAGTGATCTGTATTTTGGGTTTTGGAATATATAGTGAGATAGCCTAGGATCATCATCATTTCTGACCCTGAATTTATGTGCTATCGGTAAATAAATTTTGTCTTATACTTGATCATCTCACATATGTAATTAACAGTAAAAATTATGACTTACCATTAATATAATGAAAAAAAATGTGTGTAGGGTAACAAAAGCAGCACAGCAGCATCAAGAGCATACCCGAATTAGCTGTTCGACAATAACAAACAACAGGAGGCTTCCAGTCCTTACGATGTCATGTTTTGATTAAAAGGTTACAGTACAGTATTTGTATTTCACTCTTTTTAGGTTTTATGTAAGGTATAAAAACAATCAGCATTGTAGTCTTGTTCTGGTGTTCGATCTATCTTTATCAATGACATTTAAAAAATTTAACGTAAGGTATAAAAACAATCAGCCTTGTAGATTTGTTCTGGAGCTAGATTTTCATGATCAGCAGTCTCGCTTTAAAAATTTAAAGTTGTGCCTTTTCTTAAATTTCTGCAACCAGCCTGCTGAATATTCACAATTACCTTCAATTGTCAGTTCGTTGTGATGAATATTTGCTTAATCATGATCAGTATATCATTAAGTAGCATACGTTCACTCCAATGCTGACGATGCATGATTGTGATCTTCATTCGTCACTTTATGTTGTCTTTTCCCATTTTTCACTAACTTCCATTCATTATATATGTGAGTTCACTTCTCAGAACTGTCTGTGATGCACAGGTCTGCAAATCTTTCCAGTGTATTCTGGAATTTTCCACTTGTGACGTCATGTCAGTGCTCAAAGAAAATTTGGATTTCAGGGGTTTCAGATTTTGGAATATTGGATAAGGGGTATTCATTATTTGCAATTGTTCCTGGACAGGTTTTTCATAATCTATAATGCTTGGCAATGGTCTAAAGTGTGTTTCATCATCACTTTATCTCCAGTATTTATCTGAAGCCTACCGTCTCTTGTATGCTCCCTCTCACACTTTGTTCCAGAAGGGTTCCTTGGGTTTGTTGACTGTGGAAGGCTAAAAACTCTCAAATAGGGGTCTGACTGTGATGGTTCATCCTTCACCCTGGCCACCTTTACTCTGCTGTTCCATCATTTTATGGAAGTGAAAGTGATAAAATATTGTAATTGTAATGTATGGATATATTTCTTTTAGTGCAATGACTCCCTTTAGCATGAATTATTGACTGATAACTTATGCATTTTCATTGATTTGCTGCTCTTTTTGCGAAGTGAATATACGTGTTAACTTCTCGAGAGGGTGTCTTTATTTATCTGTTATACAGACAAAACAAATCGGAGATGAGTACGAACCTGTATGTCAGTGGATATCATCGAATGCACCAACAGTTATGAGATGACAGAATTTAGAGGAAGGGAGAGAGGTAGTGAGAGGAGTGAGTGAACTGAACCTGTAGTCACGGATGCTAGAAAAGGGTGAGTGAGGAACATTGTATAGTACATAGTGAGTGACACACAACTGGCAAAGCTAAAGTAAAAATAACATGATAATGGCCTTAGTCAGGAAAGTTGACAAATTTGATATTGCTAATGAGGACTGACAATCGTCTATCGAGCGGGTTGAACTGTATTGTAATACTAATTATGTGGATGAGGTAAAGAAAGTCTACTCACTTCCTTAGCTTAATGAGTGCTAGAATATCGACTCTCGTGCAACTTAATAACTCCTGAAAAACCAGCAAGCAAGACATTTGAAGAAACTATTGCAATTTTGCAAAATCACTTGAGCCCAATACTGCTAATAATAGCTGAATGATTAGATTTCACAAAACAAACCAGTCAAAGGATGAGAGCATTTCCAAATACATTGCAGAACTGCACAAACTTTCCAAATACTGTGATTTTAGAGGTGGACTTTCTGAAGCATTAAGTGACAGGCTTGTATGTAGCATGCATAAAGCACTCAAAAGAAGTTCCTGTCAGAAAGCGACCTAATAGACATTCACCATTGCAATATTGCAAAGGATGTGGAAGATCCACGAAAAGGGTTTAGAATATGAAACAAACAAAATGTCCCTGAACGGTGCAAAAAGTGTTATCAATGTAGTAAATCCCCCCAATTTCAAGAAAAATTTTTACACATTAAGGGCTTACTAGTCTAAGAATGGTTAAGATCTTTAAAAAGTTCTGAGTAGTATTGTTTCCATAAGGGGGGGGGCAAATTAGCATCAATTATTTTAATAAAATAGGGAAAAGAATAAAAGAGAGTATACTGATGGAATTAGATGAGTGGGGATGTGAGAATGTTCACATCGAGTTTAAATTGTAGATATGGACCAGTTGAGTAGAATATCCTGCTACTGGATTGAAACATTTAATGTACATAAACATAAGCATTTTCAGTCTTTGCAAAAGAAAAACAAATGACGTAGTTGAAGCATTGCAAGGTTGTTTGAATTCATGCCAGATGCAACGAGGCAAATGAAAGAAATACAAGGAGAGCAATTGAGCACATGACATCTACGCAGTGTAGTTTGCACAACAGTGAGGTAATGCCATTGCTGACAAAGTAGACCTCAGTGAATCAGTTAACACCAAATGACCAACATTCATGAAGAATCATATGTTCAGCAGCAGAAAGGATAACCTATGCTATTTAAAAGGAATATCAACCATTCACCAGTTGCTGTTTTATTTCATAAGTAGTTCTAGGTTGAACAGTTCCACACTTCCTTAGAGCTTCTATAGTTTATCCCTTTTTGAAGTCTAGAGTTTTTCCATCAATAAGGATGTTTTATTTATAGCTTTATCTTTGTAATTTGCTTCAGTAAAAAGCAACGCCAGAACGCCAATTTTAGTGACAATTTTGTCTACTGCTGCTTGAGGAAAAAGCAAGACAGTGAATACCAAAGTTGAAAGAGAACTAGCATTTTTTTAACCTAGTCCTGTGATAACAGAAGGCAATAGATTATAGTGGATATGCTGACAAACTCCAGAGAAACAAATGGCCTCAACTATGTGTGCTGAAGATGGAACATAAAGTGACTGAACGTGAAACTAAATCAGTTAACACAGAGACTGACAAAGATAATTTGTCATGCCTAGCATTACTGAAGCAGATCACAGAATCATATGGATCACAACACATGTGTCTGGTATAAAACTGAAAATGGAGCTGGTTACAGGGTCAGCTTTGTCTATAACTCCAGAGGCTGATGACAACCCACTTGTTTTCTAAACTGCCTTTCGAAAAGACCTAGGTGATACTAAAGAAATACACAGGTGGAAAATTGTCTCCCAAAAGCAAAATGGAAGTGAATATGTAGGCAAAACACAACATTTAAAACTTCCTGTGTTGAAAAATGGAGATCCAGCACTTTTCGGATGTGAATGGTTGTGAAAAATCCAACCAGATTGGCACACAATCAAAGCTGTCAATGTATCATCAACAGGAAACTGCAGTCCAAACGGTAACACTAACCGGAGACAGTCAAAGCCACGTAATGCTAATGAGAAGGTGTTTAAGAGGGGTATTGGTAAACTTAAAGGTACAAAGGCCAGCAATGAACTAGGTGAAGCAGTAACACCAATATTCCATAGAGCGCGTCCAGTGCCTTACGCACCATGTCCTAAAGTGAGAATGAAAATGGACACAAGGGACCAGTGGTGTGTCATAGTCGTACAGACAGAACAGTAATCAGACTGGCAGTCTTTTGACAACTTCACAAAGTTGCCAGCTGTCAATTGCAGCCCATAATCCATAATCAACATTTCAGTTCGCAATACTGAGCAAACTGCCCTTAAAGCTTGCAAAAGAATACTAGCGAATGTTTTTGTTGCTATTTGTCTTTTCCTTTGCTCATTCTTTGTTATAATAACACGTAATAACCACAATCAACAAGTTTTAAGCCTTATTCGTGACCTCCGAAAAACCTTTGGATCACAAAGTCACCATTTCTAAAAAAGGACTGTGGAAAGCGGCCAGTGAGTGAGTGGAGCTATGAGGCTTTGGCTCGAGAGGCTTCAACGAGAAGAGGCAGAGGACGAGCTTGCTCCCAGTTAGGCTTTACAATGCCTCCTGAGATGATGATGTGCCTCTCATGTGAGATGTGGCAGTCTTGGGGGAACGCCCCTCTCCCGCAGAGTCACATCTGCCAGAAGTGCATGCGGCTGGGCGATATGGAAGACCGTGTAAGGAATCTGGAACAACAGCTGGATGACCTTCAACTCATAAGGGAGAATGAGGCAGTCATAGATGAGAGCTACAGGGATGTAGTCACACCTAGGCTGCCGGTGGCAGGTCGTTGGGTAACAGTCAGAGGGGGGAAGGTGAAGGTGAGTAGACAGGTAGTGCAGAGCACCCCTGTAGCCATTCCCCTGAATAATAAGTTTTACCATCCTGGATACTGTTGGCAGGGACGACCGACCAGGGGTGAGCCACGGTGGCAGGGCCTCTGGCACTGAGTCTGACCCTGTGGTACAGAAGGGTGGGATGAAGAAGAGAGCTGTCGTCATTGGGAACTCTATAGTCAGGGGAGCAGAGAGGAGATTTTGTGGACGTGACAAGGACACCCGCATGGTTTGTTGCCTCCCGGGTGCCAGGGTCCGGGATGTCTCTGACCGGGTGCACGACATCCTGGTACGAGAGGGAAAGCAACCAGAAGTCGTGATACATGTTGGCACCAACGACATAGGCAGGAAGAGGGATGAGGTCCTGAAGTGTGAGTTTCGGGAACTAGGCAGAAGGCTGAAGAACAGGACCTCAAAGGTGGCGTTCTCAGGATTGCTGCCAGTGCTACATGACAGTGATGGTAAGAATTGGAGGAGATGGCAGTTGAATGTGTGGCTGAGGAGTTGGTGCAGGGGCAGGGTTTTAGATTTTTGGATCATTGGGATCTCTTCTGGGGAAGGTGGGACCTGTACAGAATGGATAGGTTGCACCTGAACTCGGGGATGGAGCAATACCCTTGCAGGTAGGTTTGCTAGCATGATTCGGGAGGGTTTAAACTAATTTGCAAGGGGGATGGGACTCAGAGTGATAGAGCAGTGGAAGAAGTGCATGGAGTACAGCCAGATCTAACATATAGAGAGGCTTTGAGCAAAGAGAAGCAGAATAAAGGGTGTAAAGGTAGTAAGGTAGAAGGGCTAATGTGCGTGTACTTCAATGCAAGATGCATCAGGAACAAAGGTGATGAACTGAGAGCTTGGATACATACGTGGAATTATGGTGTAGTGGCCATTACAGAGACTTGGCTGGCACCAGGGCAGGAATGGATTCTCAATATTCCTGGATTTAAAAGGGATAGGGAGGGGGGGGGGGTAAAGGGGAGGAGGCGTGCCTTTACTGGTCAGTGATATTATTACAGTTACAGAAAGGGTGGGTAATGTAGCAGGATCCTCTTTTGAGTCAGTATGGGTAGAAGTCAGGAACAGGAAGGGAGCAGTTACACTATTGGGAGTATTCTATAGGCCCCCTGCTAGCAACAGAGATACCAAGGAGCAGATTGGGAGGCAGATTTTGGAAAGGTGCAAAAATAACAGGGTTGTTATTCTGGGTGACTTTAACTTCCCTAATATTGATTGGCACCTGATTAGTTCCAATGGTTCAGACGGGGCAGAGTTTGTTAAGTGTGTCCAGGACGGATTCCTGTCACAGTATGTTGACAGGCCGACTAGGGGGAATGCCATACTAGATCTAGTACTAGGTAATGAACTGGGTCAGGTCAGAGATCTCTCAGTGGGTAGGCATCTGGGGGACAGTGACCACTGCTCCATGGCCTTTAACAATATCATGGAAAAGGATAGTATCAGAGAGGACAGGAAAATTTTTAATTGGGGAAGGGCAAATTATGAGGCTAAAAGGCTAGAACTTGCGAGTGTGAATTGGGATGATGTTTTTGCAGGGAAATGTACTATGGACATGTGCACGATGATTAGGGATCTCTTGGAGAACGCTAGGGATAAATTTGTCCCAGTGAGGAAGATAAAGAATGGTAGGGTGAAGGAACCATGGGTGACAAGTGAGGTGGAAAATCTAGTCAGGTGGAAGAAGGCAGCATACAGGAGAATTAGGAAGCAAGGATCAGATGGGCCTACTGAGGAATATAGGGTAGCAAGAAAGGAGCTTAAGAAGGGGCTGAGGAGAGCAAGAAGGGGGCATGAGAAGGCCTTGGCGAGTCGGGTAAAGGAAAACCCCAAGGCTCTTCAATTATGTGAAGAACAAAAGGATGACAGGAGTGAAGATAGGACCGATTAGAGATAAAAGTGGGAAGATGTGGCTGGAGGCTGTGGAAGTGAGCGAGGCCCTCAATGAATACTTCTCTTCAGTATTCACCAATGAGAGGGAACTTGATGATGGTGAGGACAATATGAGTGAGGTTGATGTTCTGGAGCATGTTGATATTAAGGGAGAGGAGGTGTTGGAGTCGTTAAACTACATTAGGACGGATAAGTCCCCGGGGCCTGACGGAATATTCCCCAGGCTGTCCCATGAGGTGAGGGAAGAGATTGCTGAGCCTCTGGCTAGGATCTTTATGTCCTCGTTGTCCACGGGAATGATACGGGAGGATTGGAGGGAGGCGAATGTTGTCCCCTTGTTCAAAAAAGGGAGTAGGGATAGTCCGGGTAATTATCGACCTTGCGTCTGTGGTGGGAAATCTGTTGGAAAAGATTCTTAGAAATAGGACCTATGGGCATTTAGAGAAACATGGTCTAATCAGGGATAGTCAGCTTGGCTTTGTGAAGGGCAGATCATGTCTAACAAGCCTGATAGAGTTCTTTGAGAAGATGACCAGGCATATAGATGAGGGTAGTGCAGTGGATGTGATCTACATGGATTTTAGTAAGGCATTTGACAAGGTTCCACGTGGTAGGCTTATTCAGAAAGCCGAAGGCATGGGATCCAGGGAAGTTTGGCCAGGTGGATTCAGAATTGGCTTGCCTGCAGAAGGCAGAGGGTTGTGGTGGAGGAGGTACATTCGGATTGGAGGATTGTGACTAGTGGTGTCCCACAAGGATCGGTTCTGGGACCTCTACTTTTCGTGATTTTTATTAATGACCTGGATGTGGGGGTAGAAGGGTGGGTTGTCAAGTTTGCAGATTACACAAAGGTTGGTAGTGTTGTGGGGATGCAGAAGTGGGTTGAGAAGTGGCAGATGGAGTTCAACCCGGAGAAGTGTGCGGTGGTACACTTTGGAAGTATAAACTCCAAGGCAGTGTACAAAGTAAATAGTAGGATACTTAGTAGTGTGGAGGAGCAGAGGGATCTAGGGGTATATGTCCACAGATCCCTGAATGTTGCCTCACAAGTAGATAGGGTAATTAAGAAATCTTATGGTGTGTTAGCCTTCATAAGTCGAGGGATCGAGTTTAAAAGTCGCGAGGTAATGATGCAGCTCTATAAAACTCTGGTTAGGCCGCATTTGGAGTATTGTGTCCAGTTCTGATCGCCTCACTATAGGAAGGATGTGGAAGCATTGGAAAGGGTACAGAGGAGATTTACCAGGATGCTGCTTGGTTTAGAGAGTATGCATTATGATCAGAGATTAAGGGAGCTAGGGCTTTACTCTTTGGAGAGAAGGAGGATGAGAGGAGACATGATAGAGGTATACAAGATATTAATAGGAATAGATAGAGTGGACAGCCAGCACCTCTTCCCCAGGGCACCACTGCTCAATACAAGAGGACATGGCTTTAAGGTAAGGGGTGGGAAGTTCAAGGGGGATATTAGAGGAAGGTTTTTTACTCAGAGAGTGGTTGGTGTGTGGAATGCACTGCCTGAGTCAGTGGTGGAGGCAGATACACGAGTGGAATTTAAGAGACTACTAGACAGGAATATGGAGGAATTTAAGGTGGGTGGTTATATGGGAGGCAGGGTTTAAGGGTTGGCACAACATTGTGGGCCGAAGGACCTGTACTGTGCTACTATTCTACGTTCTTGCTCTGTTCTTCAGTAAGTACAAGCAAGCACAAAAGGAGACCAGGTGGAAGAGTCTCCAAAAATTCAAATACATCGAAGTTTTCTACCCTTTTAGTTCTGGAGATGATTATAAGTGATTAAATGCATCTTCAATGGTTATACATTTATAATGTATACATTTAACTGACAGAGCCAACGTTGAATATTCAAGCACTGGTATTCTAAAGGCTTGAGGACAAAAGCCAGACATCCAAAGCAATCTTTTTTATATATAATGTTGTGAAGGATGGATAAACAAATGCTGCAAATATTGATTAACGGAACAAATATTCCTGTCACCATTAAGTGGAGTAATACCCAATCTGGAAACTACCTTACAATAGTGAATAAAGAAGTTGTAGTTGTCTTATACTAAAAACTAGCTGAGACTAGACAAACAGCAATATATTCCAGTGATAAGATTAACCTATGAAATAGCCAGATTCTAATAGCGTGATACCTGCTGCAGAGAAACTTTTAGAAAAATCCAGAATCAGCTACATTACAATTACTGAAAAATTCACTGAATAATTACATGTATTTAGGTGATCTACTCCACTATGTGTTGAACTGAGTCTGAGGCTGTTAGCCTGCTCCAGCTGGTCTGCACTTGGTATCTGAGAACTCACTTTCATTCTAAATGCTATTTTCTTATTTTTATTGTTTGCACAATGTTTTTTTTCCTCTCTCTGCACATTGGATGTTTTTTTTTAAATGAGTTCTTTTGTGTTTCTTATTCTGTGAGTGCCTGTGAGGAGACAAATCTGAAGGTTGTATAATGTATGCATACTTTGATAATAAATATACTTCGAACTTTGATTATAGAAGAATATGAGCAAGCATAGTAAAAGTTAAACTGTGAGAAAAAACTAAAAATTTTACACTAATCCAACATACTATTCCATCTATAGTGCTAGACTGTGCTGCCCTCAATGTAATCTTCTATATCTGCAGTCCCCAACCACCGGGACGCGGACTGGTGCCGGGCCGCAAAGCAGGAGCTACCCAGCCGCGAGGAAACGATATGATTTGGCGATATGAGTCAGCTGCACCTCTCCTCATTCCCTGTCACACCCTGTTGAACATGAACGCACGCGAGGTCATAACCCGCGCATCATCCATGTCAGCGCGGGAAGGAGATCAACTCCTCGAGCTTGCAAATGACGGAAGGCTGAAAAGTATGTTTGACATAACATCTCTGCCGGCATTCTGGAACAAAGTCAAGGCTGAATATCCTGAGATAGCCACGAAAGCACTGAAAACGTTGCTTCCATTTCCAACATATCTCTGCAATGAATGCAACGAAAACTAAACTGCGGAATAGACTGGACATAAGGAACTCCCTTCGAGTATCGCTGTGTCCCATCACCCCTCGATAGGACCATCTTGTTGCAGGGAAACAAGCCCAGGGTACCCACTGATTCAGCGATATTGGTGAGTTGCAATGATTTTATATGTTCATATGGGGAAAATATGTGCTGTGTGTTTAATATCCAAACACTACTTGAAACCCAAACATGCTAACAGCAGGTCACATTGCTGCCACAGAAAGCTACTAAATGAAATACCCTACAGCATTAGCAGTAAATATCTTAACCAGGGCATTCCATCTATGATTGCTTATGCCTGATGCCTTGCTTCAAGTGGATATTACCCATTTCTCCTGCATCAAAATGATATGTCTCCAGTTACCGATGCACCATCATCTTGGTAATTAAAATCTGATGAATCGAGAAATGGAGGGAAATCATTGGAGGGAGTTCAACGTGCTCTGAACTCAGAAATTTTGGTACCAAGATTCAATGGACTTTGTAGACTTTCCTCATCTAACTCATAATAAAGAAGCTAGATGTTTCCAATCATAATGCACTGCAGATGTCTTTATATCCAATCTAGAAAATAGGTAGATTCAAAGTAAATCTTCATTTCTTAAATATCCCTTACAAGATATCTGAACTCCTCATAATTTATCATAATTGGATGAACTGATTTCTATATCTACTCCACTATCAAGCCTTTTAAAATTGTGTATAATTGTAAGAACATGGCCAAATTCACTGGCCATTAGACCGATACTCATTATGTTCCAATCAAGCTCCCACCAGCAAAGGTGAAGTTTCAGTTATTTCTATCCATCTATTTTTTCCCAAGGTTGAAATGTCTAATATCAAAGGACATGCAATTAAGGTGACAGGGGATAATTTCAAAGAAGATGTTAGGGGCAAGTTTTCTTTTTACAGAGGGAGAGGTGGGTGTCTGGAATGCACTGCCTGGGGTGGTGGTAGAGGCAGAAACATTAGGGACTTTTAAAAGGCATTTGGATAGGCACATGAATGTGAGGAAAATGAAACTTAATTTAATTTTGCTATTTTATGTATATATACTTACAGTAATTCACAGGTTTTATTCTGTATTGCAATGTACTTCTGCTGCAAAACCAACAAATTTCATGACAACACACATAAAAGTTGCTGGTGAACGCAGCAGGCCAGGCAGCATCTCTAGGAAGAGGTACAGTCGACGTTTCGGGCCGAGACCCTTCGTCAGGACTAACTGAAAGAAGAGCTAGTAAGAGATTTGAAAGAGATTTGAAATTTCATGACATATGCCTGTGATATTAAACCTGATTCTAATTCTGATATGGACATAGCATAGGCGGAAGAGATTAATTTAGTTAACATTTGATTACTAATTAAGTTGGTTCGGCACAGCATTGTGGGCCAAAGGGTCTTTTCCTGTGCTGTACTGTTCTACGTTCAACACTTTATCTTCCCCAGTCTTTTAGTGGCCCAACCTATCATCTATATTGCACATACAGGCATCTCATAAATATTAAACTAATACCCAAAATGCAGAAAGACTAGCCTGGTTGACTCATTTCCTTTAAACTGGAGTGATTTAGTAACAATTGACATGATTCAGTGCTCATAGAGCAATTTGTAAACTGGTTCCATTTCTGGGAGAATTTGAAACATCAAAATCACCTATATTAGTCTTGGTGACTGCAATTGATTTGCTTCCATACATTTTATGCCAGAGTTTATTTAGTTACTTTGCTTGTATTGCCATAATAATTGTCTCAGCTCACGCAGAAGACAATGAAGGGCAGGTTGCTGCAATGCCCATAAATGCAATAGTTTAGGCTGTCAAATCTTTCCTTATTAGGTTGCAAATAGAGTAAAGTCCAAAGGCAGAAGTCTAAGTCTCTAGGTCCCCGTGAATCCACAGGGGAAGTTGAAAGCCAATGTCTGCAAGTCCAAGTCCACTGGAGGCTGGAGGCCCAGACAGAGCCTGTCCTGGGGCTAGAGGAGGCTGCATCTGTATTTGGGTGGAAGGGAGGTAAGGGACATGCTATGTTGGTGTCAGAATGTGTGGCAACATTTGTGGCCTACCTCCAGCACATCCTAAGTTGTATTATTTATTAATGCAAGCTGTCATGAGCCCTGTGGCTTGCCATTAAGCACTGAGCTTCGAGAGTTCCCAATAGGGTTGCCAACTGTCCCGTATTTGCAGGACATCCCATAAATTGGGCTAAATTAGTTTGTCCCATGCAGGACCGCCCTTGTCCCATATTTCCCCCGTTAAGGTAGAGCGTTCATACGAAACCGTTCGTAAGCCGAAATGGAGTAAAGCGAAGAAGCAATTACCATTAATTTATATGGGAAAAAATTTTCAGGGTTCTCAGACCCAAAAAATAATCTACCAAATCATACCAAATAACACATAAATCCTAAAATAACACTAACATATAGAAAAAGCAGGAATGATATGATAAATACACAGCATATATAAAGTAGAAATAATGTATGTACAGTGTAGTTTCACTTAACAGAATAGGGAAGATTAAGCCAAAACCGATTTGTAGAAAAAATCGGCACGTACACGCATGCACATGTCATGCATGCGCACACAGGTGCCCGCGCAAGACTTCGTGGTCATGGTAGTCTTGCTCGGGGTAAACCAAAGTGTACCGTATTTGACTGCTACTTTTGTCCCTTGTTTGGGAGTGAGAAAGTTGGCAACCCTAGTTCTTGAACACCTGTATTTACTTATCAATATCTTGTCTAGGGTTGCTAAGCCCTTGTGTTTTCAGTTTGATCTTGTCAAGTTAATTGCAGCTGGCACGTTTTCCAGATTCTATGATTATTTCAAGAGGTCTCCCAGTTAGTGCCTTGTGGGATCGTTGTGTTGGAGAGGATGAATTACCTTGTGGTGTTGCTCGGTTGCTCTTCTGAGACTCTGATTCTGATGTTTAACCTTCTGCTTCTGTCCCTTCCTGGAGTTCCTGCTGTTCCTCCACCCTTGGGTCCAGTCCTCAGAGCACACCATGGCAATAAACAATACTTTTTAATATATGTTTATATTTAATTGTGATGAATGAATCTGAATCTAAAACAGACCCAGCAGATCACTTGATCTCACTTTCACTTTTGTCTTCCCCCCCAACTCATGTTATTCTTCACTCCCCCGTCCCACCAGTTGAGTCTACCATTCAGCTACAGACTATTTACAGTTGTTAATTAACCTGCCAGTCTCACACATAAAATGCATGTAAGGGAACCAGAGCTTTCTTTAGAAACTGATACGGCACATTGGTAGCATGCAGACTCCACGCAGACAGCACGCTGAAGGTGAGGATCATATCCCAGCTGCTGAGTTATGAGGCAGTAGTTGTACTTGCTGCATCCACTATGATATCATTGTCCTGGAACAAATAACTATTGACTTCCTCACCGGGACTATTTCTCTATTTATTATAATTAATTCACATATTTTAATGTCAACATTCAAATTAAAACAATTCTAAGTAAGTTTATAGTCGTAGTATGTACAGTACTGAGCAAAAGCCTTAGTCACATATTTATATATACCTAGTGGCCCAAGGCTTTTGCACAGCACTGTATTTGGAGCAGTGAGCAAGTTTGTAACTCTGGCGGGAGCAAACAACGTTGGGATGGTGAGAGTGGAGCGCTGCAGGAAGAGTGCGGGACAGGCGGCAGAGAAGGAGTACCAGGGTTTGGAGGAGGGTGGTACAGGTGCAGACACACCCAGCCCTGAGACACGTCAAGCTCATTTGATTCCAAACAATTGGTTTATCGACCATTACAGAATGTTTCTGTGGCACTTCCCACTCTCCCCCTCTCCCTTCCCCGTTTCCTGACCATGATTCACCTCCCTCTGCCCCTTTCCCAGTCTCAGTCCACGACAGAGACCCTATCAGAATCAGGTTTACCATCACTCATGTTGTGAAGTATTTTTTTGTGTCAACAATACAGTGCAATACATAAAGTTACTACAGTACTGTGCAAAAGTCATAAACACCCTAGCCATATATATGTGCCAAAGGCTTTTGCAGAGTAAGGCATATATCTCCAAATACTAGCCTGCAATTAATTGTCTTGCAGACATTCACAATAGGAGAAAGAAATATAAGAGAATCAATGAAAACCATACATAAGCAAAGAAAGTCAAGCAACCAGTATGAAAAACTATGTAAATTCAATCAATTAATTAATCTCTTAATAAATAATACTGAGAACATGAGTTGTAGAGTCCTTGAAAGTGAGTCCACAGGCTGTGTTCAGTAATCAGCTCAGTACTGTGGTGAGAGAACATGCAGTACACTGAACATTTTGCCTGTTTTTATAAATCAGCACTAGCTGCCTACGTTCAGCGACAGCAATAGAAAAACAGTGCAGAAGTTAAAAACAACTTGTGAAGTGAAAAGTTGAGTGCTGGTTCACTCTAAATGACCCAGGAAAACTTTTGTATTAAAAATCAGCCCCATCCACCACTCATATCTTAAGTCAAACAATCAGGAATAGCAAGCAAGGTCTATTTTTTATACAAACTTATAACAGTTTCTTGGTGGGGGGGCACTGCTCTCATGGTGATCACATGCTTCCTCTCCAATGTTAGCTGGGCACGAATGCATTCCTGGAAGAGGGGCAGACAGTTAGCCTGGTCAGAGCCCTCGATTTACTGGCCACCTGGACCAATGAATGATTCACCAGCTGTGTCCGTTCATGAACACTTCTGTTCTCCTGGTATTATCTGAACTTAATTCATGATATTAACAACAGATGCTTCAACAGATGCTTCAACAAGTGCACCGACAAGTGTGTTGATGTGGAGGGATGTAGTTCCATTCAATCTCAGGTGGAAACTTTATATCAAATTGCACTGGTCATATCCATCTAATCAATATAATTCCAACACTTCTTATAGGAAGGTAGAACTTTCAATTGCAATCACTATTTGAGAAAATGCACTCAAATATATATATCATTATTGTGTGTTTAAAGGTATTTTATGATTATTCTAATGACAGCAACTCAGCCACATAGATTTATTTTTGTAGGGACGACATTCCTACAGAATGGCTACAAGTTAAGGGAAATCAATTGGGCACTGAAAAGGGCCAACAGAAAAACCAGGAAACCTAACAATGAGGAGGAACCCATCACTACCACCTATCTTCCCTATATTTCTGGAAGGATTGCCAGGATCCTGATGAAATACTGGATTAATACCATCCACAATCCTGTAAGGAAGCTCAAATCACAGCTAATGCAGATCAAAGAAGACCTGGGACTCAGGACGGCAGGTGTTTACAGGATTCCCTGTGAATGTGGAACAGCATATATTAGACACGCAGTAGAAACCCGTATCAAGGAGCACTGGAGGTGTATCTGTTGAGATTACCCAGAGCAATTGGTGGTAGCAGAACACTGCATTTGCAATGGCCATAGAATTGACTACAGTGGCACAAAATTACGCCAATAGCTTTTGGGACCACCTGGTGAAGGAGGCCATTGAAATAGTCGTCGTGTCTATCCCTCGAGGTCGAGGATGATGGTTTTCATCCTGTTGATCTACTTATGGGCTCTCAAGTGGCTTATGAGTCCAATCTTGGCTTTGAAAGTTCTTCCGCATTCAGGACAGGTAGTTCCAGATGGCAGATCGGGCGTTGCTGCTCTGCCATTGAAATAAAACTAGAGGAAAAGAATGTTAACAAAGACAAGGGTCTTACTCTAAGTAAGAACTGGAATTTGATTGTAAATAAGGTGGGAAAGCGGAAACCTAATTGGATGAGTACTAACCAATCAGGAGGGACAGAAGTTAGCAAATGTTGTCATCGAAACATCACTTAAAAATCAATACCTGTACCCGACAGGAAGCCCAAGAAGCGTTTATTCATTATTTTTAAGGAGTTTCAAACTTCGAAGTACGTTTTATTATCTAAGTATGTATAATCATACCACCTTGAGTCCTGACGAAGGGTCTCGGCCTGAAACGTCGACTGTACCTCTTCCTAGAGATGCTGCCCGGCCTGCTGTGTTCACCAGCAACTTTGATGTGTGTTGCTTGAATTTTCAGCATCTGCAGAATCCCTGTTGTGCACCTTGAGATTCGTCTCCTGACAGGCAGCCAAAAATTTAAGAAATCCAAAAGAATCCATAAAAAAAGATTGACAAGCACCCAATCTACAGAAAGAAAAAGAACTAAATGTGCAAGCAATAAAACTAATCAAATAGCATTTAGGATAAAAGTGAGTCCTCAGACACAAAGCTCAGAGGCCACAGCCTCAGCCTCAGTTCAGTGCATAGTGGATTAAATCTTGCGGAGCAGCGGACAGATATGTTCTATAAATTTACTTAATCAGATTCTAAGGGCAGGAACTCAAACGAGCAGTTTTAATGGATAATTACAACAAATACATTCTAACTTTTATTCACATGACTCTTGAATTTATAAAGAGATATTATTTTGAAATACAAACAACAAACATTGCTGTTTTTTTTATCCTGTACTCTTTTTTCATTGGCCACCTGTTAACAAGCTGGGGTGCTGGGTCCAACAACTGAAGACCCAGCCTGTAGCTTCAGAATTTCCCAAGGCACAAATAAAACAGAATTTGTGTGCAGTTCTTTTTTTTAATTATAGCAGCAGTTAATACTTGTGCAGTTGACTGATTTGCTTTTAATGAAATCTCATTTTTCCACTCACCATTAATGCATGTGACACAGTCCCAAAAGGATTTACTAGTCAATTCACAGATGTTGTTATCAGATTGTTTCATAAATTTAGCACTCAGCTTTGACTCTTGTGAGATCCCTGCTGCATCTACAACAGGTTTCAAATGGAAGGTAAGTTCAGGGAATAAAAGAATGTGTTTATTTCATTAAAATGAAATATGCACCCACCGAACACTGACAGTCTCTCCATATCTGCTGCAAATCCAGTAAGATACAAGGCTGTGTTAAAAGAATAATTCTACTGATTTTCAACTTTTATATTGCATTCCACAATTTCAGACCTTCACCTTTCCTCTCATTTCCTGTCAGCAAGCATTGAAATACAACCAGTGCAGTGAAGAGACTCTTTAATTTTAAATCAATAAATTAAATTACAGAGACCAGCTTGCAATGAGTCTTCACTCTCCGATGTCATCTCACAATCTAAACTGCACATGAGATCTGTCTGGCTTCCTTCCACTGGGTGATTCAGTGGCACAGCTGCTTGAGCTTCTACATCCATCCCAGCTCCAGCAACATGAGTTCAATCCTGACCTCTGGCAGTGCCTCTAAGGAGCTAAGGAGCCAGGATCCTGATGAAATACTGGATTAATACCATCCACAATACTGTACGGAAGCTCAGATCACAGTTAATGCAGATCAAAGAGGAGCTGGGACTCAGGACAGCTGGTGTTTACAGGATTCCCTGTGAATGTGGAACAGCGTATATTAGACGCGCAGTGGAAACCCGTATCAAGGAGCACAGGAGGTGTATCTGTTGAGGTTACCCAGAGCAATTGGTGGTAGCAGAACATTGCATTTGCAATGGCCACAGAATTGACTACAGTGGCATGCTGGTGGTGGACCTGAGGAGGGCTAAGGCGCCAGTGACCCGTTTCCATCCAGGGGGTCAGTGTGGGCAAGGTGGAGGATTACAAATACCTGGGGATACGAATTGACAATAAACTGGACTGGTCAAAGAACACTGGGGCTGTCTACAAGAAGGGTCTGAGCTGTCTCTATTTCCTGAGGAGACTGAGGTCCTTTAACATCTGTCGGACGCTGCTGAGGATGTTCTACGAATCTATGGTGGCCAGAACTAACAAACTCATTCGTAAGGCCAGTGATGTTGTGGGGATTGAACTGGACTCTCTGATGGTGGTGTCTGAAAAGAGGATGCTGTCCAAGTTGCATGCCATCATGGACAATGTCTCCCATCCACTACATAATGTATTGGTTGGGCACAGGAGTACATTAAGCCAGAGACTCATTCCACCAAGATGTAACACTGAGCATCATTGGAAGTCATTCCTGCCTGTGGCCATCAAACTTTACAACTCCTCCCTTGGAGGGTCAGACACCCTGAACCAATAGGCTGATCCTGGACTTATTTCCTGGCACAATTTACATATTACTATTTAATTATTTATGGTTTTATATTGTTATATTTATACTCTATTCTTGGTTGGGGCAAATGTAACGAAAATCAATTTTGCTCAGGATCAATAAAGTATGACTATGACTATGACTATGACTAAACACGAGCGATTCGGCAGATGCTGAAAATGCAGAGAAACACACACACACGAAATGCTGGAGGAACTCAGCAGGTCAGACAGCATCTATGGAAATGAGTAAGGGTCAAGACCTTTCATCAGGACTGGGAAGGAAGTGGGGAGAGTTAGGGAATATATTGGAGTTATGTGAATATAGCAGATATTAATCCAAGCAAGAACCAGTCTCCAGTTCTTATTGTAAACTGCAAGCAGTAAATTGTTAAACTGACTCACAGACTAACAAATATGGTTTGCAAAATAGTGACCATGAGGTGTTTGCATGTGTATCAGCCAAGCATTAAAACAATGGTTTTAATTGCCTTCAGCAATCCAAGAAACTATGGATTTAAGTAGTTTACACCATGTAAATAAATTCAGGAAACTTCAAATTAGTTTACCTCAGAAAAGCTATTTGAACATTCAGAGGTGTATCCCACTGTCGATAAGCAACTCAAAGGAAGCATTATCAACCCAAAATATTGAAGGCAATTATGTGATTGTAACTATTGAAATTGTATTGAATCACTTGCTCTTACCTTGGATCTGAGGAGTATGAAAACGTGATGTACTTTTAGGTTTGTGAAGCCTCTACCGTGAATGCCTCCATAAGAATGCCTCTTGTGATGAACAAAGCCCTCTAGATCACCAGATTCAGGGTCTGTCTGGTGACATGGATCACAGTCACAACAGGAAGATGCCAGAAGAAGGTGGGGGTAGGGGAAGGAATACATGCTAGAATGTGATAAATGAAATCAAGGGGAGGGGGAGGGGGAATGATGTAAGAAGCTGGGAGGTGACAGGTGGAAAAGGTAACAGACCGGAGAAGAAGGAAACTGATAGGAGCAAGAGTGGACCTTGGGAAAAAGGGAAGGAGGAGGGGTGCGGGGGGTGGGGGGAGTAATAGGCAGGTGAGGAGAAAAGGTAAGAGAGAGACCAAAGAGGGAAGGAGGAGGGGGAAATTACCAGATGTTGGAAAAATCAATATTCATGCCATCAGGTTGGAGGCTACCCAAATGGAATATAAACTCCTCCAACCTGAGATTAAATTAGATTAGATTAGATTGACCTCATCATGGCAGAAGAAGAGGCCATGGACCGACATATTGGAATGGGAATGGGAATTATAATTGAAATGATTGGCTGCCAGGAAATCCTGTTTTTTGCAGATAGAGCGAAGGTCCAATCTATGTCACATCTCACCAATGTAGTGGAGGCTGCGTCGGGAGCACTGGATACAGTAGACAACCCCAACAGATTTGCAGGTGAAGTGTCTGGGACCCTGAATAGAAGTGAGGGAGAAGATGAATGGGCATATGTAATGCCGGTGCCACTTACAGGGATAAGTGTCGGGAGGCAGAATAGTGGGGAGGGATGATTGGACAAGACAATCACAGAATGGGGTCATCTCTGTGGAAAGTAGAGAGTAGAGGTTAGGAGATAAAGAAGTGTTTGCTGTAGGGTCCCATTGCAGATGGCAGAATTTGTGGAGAATGATGTGTTGAATGTGGAGGCTCATAGATTGGTAGGTGAAGACAAGTGGTCCATTCTCCTCTCCAGTCAGATTCCTTCTTTTCAGCCCTTTACCTTTTCCACCTATCACTTCCCACCTCCCAGCTTCTTACTTTATCCCCCATCCTCCTCCTTCTATTCAGGCATCTCCCCTTTTCCTTTCCAGTCCTGATGAAGGATCTCAACCCTAAACGTCCACTGTTTATTCATTTCCATAATGCTGCCTGACTTGCTGACAGGACCTGTCTATTTTGCTGCTGGTATTTAGGACAGCAATGAAGGTCCTTCTTCTCTGGCAGTGTTCGAGGCTTCCTTCATCATGTCAGTAGCTTAGTTTTCACTGGAGTCAGTCATGCAAGTCCGGGGTAGAGACTCAGGAATACCATGGCACTCAGATGTAGAAGTATTCTTCATTTGCTGTTTCCGTAATAATTTTGTCAGGGTTGTTAGCCCTGAGATGAACTCCCAACCCTGGAGCACCAATAAACCACTCTCAGTCTGTCCTCTACACTGGGTCCCGTTTGGTGTGAGTGACCCTCCCAAGTGCCAAAGCTCCCGCCAACATAACTCTCTGGGTCATTGGGGCACGCAAGCCCCCAAACCACAACAAGGTTGTGGTATTCTTGGAGGTGACCTGCTGAGTTCCTCCATTATTGTGTGTGTGTGTGTGTGTGTGTGTGTGTGTGTGTGTACATTGCACTGACAGTGTCTGTTTGGAGTTTGAACATATTTCCTGTGACCTTATTGGTTTTCTCCAGGTGCTCCTCCATATCCAAACCGGCTGCTACAAATTGTCCCTACTGTAGGTGAGTGGTAGAATCTAGTTGGGGTGGGGGGAGATGACAAGAACATGGGAGAATCAAATGAGTAAGGTTAGGAGTAATTTTCAAATGGGTACCTGAATGGTCAGCACAATGTCAATGTGCCAAAGGGCTATTTCCATGCTGCAGCCATGACCTTAAGTTTTCTAGAATCTTGGAATTCTACTGTACCTTCTGCATGCCTCCCTTCTCTGCTGTAACCATTCAGACATGGTCTGAACCCTTGTTTATTTTCTATACGTTCTATTGGATACCTTTCTGTTTTGCCCTCTTGTGAAGTTCCCCATTGAATTATACTTCTCTTTCTTTGGGAAGTGGTTGATGATCAGAATGCCATTCCTTTTGTGCAAGGGGGGAGGTTTGAAGTTTCTCTCTGAAGGACTTTCATGTTCTTTCTTTGTTTTGTGGTTGTCTGGAGAATACAACTTTCATAGTTGTACAGTGTAAGGATAGATGTTTTGTTAATAATTGAACCTTTGAACCATTTACTGTTCATGCCCTATAACTAGCCTCAGTGCTGCTGTAATAAGAGTGGAAAAATTACCTTGTGCAATCATATAGGTGTACTACTTTCATCTGGGAATGGGATTTAGGTAATCTTGAATACTCACAGGGAAACAGCCTGCCAATGTCTGCCTAATGTCATCTATCAATAAAGTACAAGTTTACAGTAATGCTGGCACGGATTAGTGAGCGTGAGACAAGAAGGTTCGAAGAAATGTGCAAAAGTCATGGGCACATATATACAGTATATCTCCGGTGTCTTAAGATTTTTGCACACTACCGCAGTAATTTTATGTGTTGCACTTCGCTGCTGCCACAAAAAAAACACATTTTTTTTAAATGTGAGAGATGATAAACCTGATTCTGATACGGGTCTCTATTGTGGACTGACAGTGGGAAGGTGGCAGGGAGAGGGGAATCACGGTTGGAAAAAGGGGAAGGGAGAGGGATGGAGAGGGAGGCACCAGCGAGATATTCTGTAATGATCAATAAACCAATTTTTTGGAATCAAATGACCTTGCCTGTTGTCTCAGAGTTGGGCGTGTCTGTACTTGCACCACCTCCTGCCTCCATCACTCCTGCTCCTGTCCCGCACCCCTCCTGCAATGCTCCACCCTTGCCATTCCCAACATCTTTTGCTCCCGCTATATTTACAAACTTGTTCTCTGCTCCACGTTGATAACTACGGTACGGTGCTACAGTCTTAGACTCTCTAGCTATATACACAGTATGTGCCTAAGAGTTTTGTACAATATTGTAAAAATTGAGATGTTATATTGCAACTTGATAAAACACTGATTAGGCTGCACTTGGAGCATTTTGTGCAATTCTGATCACCAGGCAGGATGTGATTGCAATAGACAGACTACAGAGGAGAGCTACCAGGATGTTGTTTGAAATGTGGGACTTTACTTAGGGGAAGAGATTGGATACACTGATTTTTTTTTCTTGCAAGAACAAAACAGAGGGATAGGTGACAGAAATAAATCAAAGTATGAAGGGTGTGGATGTCATAGGCAAAATCTTTTTCTCCCCATGAAAGGTACATCAGATGCACGAGAGTATTGATTTAAATTGTGAGGAAGGAGTCACAAAGTGATCTGAGAGTTAAGATTAAAAACAAATGTGATTACTAAAACACAAAATGCAGGAGGAACTCAGCAGGCTAGGCAGCATCTACAGGATACAGCAAACAATCAACATTTCAGGATGAGATTCTTCATCAGGACTGGAAAAGAAGATGAAAATTTAGAACAAGAAGGTCAGGGGAGGGGATGAAGAAGTACAAGGTAGTAGATGAACCAGGAGACGGGGAAGGGTGAAGTGAAAAGGTGGGAAGCTGATAGGTGAAAGAGATAAAGGGCTAGAGAAGGGAGAATCTGATAGGAGAGGGTAGAAGACCATAGAAGAAAGAGAAGGGAGAGGAGAACCCGAGGGAGGTGAGAGGCAAGTAAGGAGATGAGGTGAGAGAGGGAAACGGGAATGGAAATGGTGAACCAGAAGTTCAAGAAGCTGATGTTCGTGCCATCAGGTTGGAGGCTACCCAGACGGAATTTAAGGTGTTGCTCCTCTAACCTAAGTGTGGCCTCATCGCGACAGTAGAGGAGGCCATGGACTGACATGTCAGAATGGGAATGGGAAGTGGAATTAAAAAGGGTGGCCACTGTGAGATCCCACTTTTTTTTGGCAGACAAAGCATATGTGCTCGGTGAAGCGGACTCCCAATCTACAATAGGTCTACTGTATCCAGATACAGTAGATTAGATTAGTCAATGAGATTAGTTTCTAGATCCCACTGCCAAAGAAGGTAATGGAATCCAAGCCAACTGCTGTGCTCAAGAGGCATTTAAACAGGTGCTTGAAAAGGAAAGGAGTAGTGTGATACAAACAAAGGGGATTAGTGTAAATGAACAAAAAGATAAATGATGCGGATGAGGTGTGCTAAGGGCCCATTTCTGTGCTGTGCAGATCTGATGCTATCCTTCTCGTAGGAAATCCAACACGTGACTAAGAGTTCTGCATGTTGTGACTAATATTTCAGATGTCAGAATCTGTTGAAGAACCTACTACAAAAAAATTGTTTTCTATAATCAGCTGCTAAAGCTACTGTCTTACATTTCCAGTCACCTGGGTTCAATTCTAGAATGTACTGTCGTCCATATGGATTCTATCTGTAGCATTTTTAGGATGTGACCTCTTGGGTTTCTTCCAGATGCTCCTCTTTTCTCCCATATCCCAAAAATGAAATTGGTAGAATCCAGTGGTTAGTTTTTAGGAAAATAGGGAACAGAAAATGGGTTAGGTCAGGATAAGTGTAAAACTGGGAGCTCGAAGATCAGCGCACACAATGGATAAAAGAAATCATTTTATGTTGTTTCATTCCATGACTTGAATGTAATTATGTTTATAAATGTAGTACGATCATCAGTTTAGATTATGGGCCTTACTCCAGTATCTTAGAGTAGATGAGAGAATGAGACCGAGACATGCTAGAAGTGTGGTTAATGAAAGTGTGCGTTTTAGATTCTGCACGGGAACATGAATACCAAACACTGCAAGTGATTGCTCCCAGTAGAGATACCATGTGGCTATGTGTCAACACACTGCAAGTTGTGTGATTCAATGGAGTAATAAAAATTCTATCTTCTCCATTTGTTGTACAGTTAGAGCATTGGGAATGACAGTCAATGCATTAGAGTGCTCCTCTTGTGGGATGTAGGGAGACCTCCAGCATCACTGATGACCACACCTGCAAGAAGTGTATCCAATTATTTATTGACTGTGGAAAGACAGGGAGATGGAGGTGTTGATTGATCAGAGATACAGAGAGGCAATTAAACCTAAGGTACAGAACATGAGTAACTGGGTAAACATCAGAGACAGAATGGGGATAGACAATCAGTTCAAGGTACCCCTGACGATGTTCCCCTCAATAACAAGTACAATGGTGCAAGAAAGTTTGTGAACCATGTAGAACTTTATCTATTTCTGCATATATATATCTTAAAATGTGATTAGATCATCACATAATTCCTAAAACAAGATAAAGAGAACCCAATTAAATAAATAACACAATAAACATTATACTTGTTCATTTATTTATTGAGAAAAAAGATCCAATATTACATGCATTTGTTGGAAAAAGTACGTCAACCTTTGCTTTCAGTAACTGGTGTGACACTCTTGTACAGCTGTAACTTCAACCAAACATTTCTGGTAACTGTTGATCAGTCTTGCACATTGGCTTGGAGGAATTGTAGGCTATTCCTTGTTACAAAACTGCTTCAGTTCTGGGATATTGGTGGGCTTTCTTGCATGAACAGTTTGCTTTAGGTCCTTCCACATTTCTATAGGATTAGGATCAGGATTTGACTTGGCCATTGCAAAACATGAATTTTCTTCTTTTTAAACAATTCTGATGTTGATTTACTCTTGTCTTTCAGATCATTATCTTGTTGCACTACTTAATGTCTATTAAGCTTCAGGTGACAGACTGCCACCCTGACATTCTCCTGTAAAATGTTTTGATACAGTTTTGAATTCATTATTCCCTCAATGATTGCAAGCTGTCCAGCAAAGCAGCAACAAACCATGATGTTCCTTCCACCATGCTTCACAGTTGGGATGAGGTTTTGCTGTTGGTGTGTAGTACCCTTTTCCCTCCAAACACAACAATGTGCATTTCTGCCAAAAAGTGCAAATTTTGTCTCATCTGTCCACAGAACATTGCCCTAGAAGCGTTGTAGAACATCCAGGTGGACTTTTGCTAACTTGAGACATGCAGCAATATTTTTTTAGAGAGCAGTGGTTTCCAGTCTGAGCACTGGTGTAACATTTTTCCTGATGAGTAACGCCACCCTTCTCCCTTTAATCCTTCCCAATCAATCATGTCTGAAACAATGGAATCCCAGAAAAATGAGCTGCCATTCCTGTTCCTCCTGCAACCAAATCTCACAAATAGTTATAATATCACAATTCTTAGTGCTGATCCATGGTATAAGTCTTCTGCCTATTCAGAATGTTCCCTTCATTGAAATAAACATAACTCAGAACATTAGTCCCACCATGCTCAACATTTCAATTCCAGTCTTTGTATAGGCTTAACATCTACTTTCTCCACAACCACTACATCATCTGCTCTGATGCTCTGGTTCCCATCCTCCTTCAACTCAAGTTTAAACCCCCTGGAGAAGCACTCACAAACTGTCCCTCAATGATATTAGTTCCCTTCCAGTTCTAGTGTAAACATTTCTGTCTACACATGTCCTCCCTTCCTGGAAGAGAGCCCAGTGATGCAAAAATCTGAAACCCTTCCTCCTGCACCATCTCCGTAGCCACATATTGAACTGTATTATCTTCCTGCCTCTAGCCTTAACTAGCACGTGACAATGGTAGTACTTCTGAGATCATCACCCTGGGAATCCTGTCCTTTAACTTAGCACCTAACTCAGGTGTCCATGAAACAAAGAAACACCATGGAACCCATTCAAGAAAACATCACACATCCAATGCACGAAACAAGAACAAATTGCGCAAATGGCAAAAAGCGAGCGAACAACACACAGAATATCAAACGTCAACCAGGAATCCAGTGGTATTCAGTTTATATGTTTATAGAAATTAGATTAGATTAGATTATGAGGACACGCAATCCTCCTTTATTGTCATTTAGTAATGCATGCATTAAGAAATGATACAATGTTCCTCCAGAATGATGTCACAGAAAACAAGACAAACCAAGACTTGAAAAACTGACAAAAACCACATAATTATAATATACAGTTACAACAGTTTAATTATTCAGTTTAACGTAGATAAAACTGAGGAAAAAGAAATAGATGACCACAATGATCAATGATGGGATTTTATTACAGACCACTCAATGGTCAGTAAGTTGTAGGGTAGCAAATTTGGAGAAAGATAGTGGATCATTGCAAAAAAAAGGTTGTGATAGTAGATGATTTAAAACTTCCAAACATTGACTAGAATTCCTATACTTTAAAAGGACTAGCGTTTGTTACATATGTTCAGGAAAGTTTCCTTAATTAGTATATAGAGGTCCCAACTAGGGAGAGCGCAATACTGGATCCCTTATTACAGAATGAGACAGGGTAAGTGACAGAATTATAGAGTGTGTAACATTCATCATAACTCCATTAATTTAAAGAGAGTGGTTCAGAGGCATAGTAGTTAGTGCATAACTGTACAGTGCCAGTTGTAAGATCAGGTCTTGATTCCCGCCACTGTCTGTAAGGAGTTTGTACATTCTCCCCATGACCGTGTGGGTCTCTTCCAGGTGCTCTGGTTTCCTTCTATGTTCCAAAATACAAGACCCACGGTTAGGATTAGTGATTTGTGGACATGCTATGATGTTGCTGGAAGCGTGGCACCACTAGTGGTCTGCCCAGCACAAGGCTCACAAATGTGATTTGATGCAAATGATGCTGTTACCAGGATCGGATATGGCCTAAGTGCGGAGTGAGAGACACTGAAGCAGGTCGATAGTTCACAGACTTTACTGCGAACAGTGTTAAATGGAAAATAAACAATAAATGCAAGGCCAAATAACTAAAACTCTCAAATGGGAAATGAAACCTACACTGCGACTGAAAAGAAAATCTAAACATTAAACGAATACCACTACTCTTCAGAGTCAGTTGACTTGAAAGTCCAATTTCTCAGGGAAGGCCGAAAGCAAACACGCAGTGAAGTGTTGTTGTGCTTTGTCTAAGTCTCAACGGCACTATGAAGTGAGATACTATCATGATTAAATAATAATTAGCTGATACATGCAAATACACAAGCGCAATTGCCATATCTACTGCGCTGCCAAATCCATGCTTGTGACAGGGCCCTGCTCTCAAGGCACAGCCCCTGAGGCACAACAGATCTGTGTCCGCTGGAAGTCCCGGATCAACAACTTGTCCAAGATGTCCTTCGCTGGGATCAAAGTACATTCTTCTGGGCCATACACTTTGCAGTCCACAAGGTGCTGGACTTTACCCCGTACCCAGTGAGATGTCAGGAGGCGCTACACGGTATAGACAAGGGAACCATCTACCAGGCGGGGAGGAGGGGGAGGTGGGGTGACTGGGGCCAGGGGAGAGGTGGTAACCAGCTTGAGCTGAGAAACATGGAATACTGGGTGGATCTTCAGTGATGCTGGTAGACGCAATCTATAAGACACCCTGTTGACAGCCTTTTCCAATACCAACGGTCCCATGCAGCGCGGTGCCAATTTCCGGTTCTTGACTTTCAGGGGAAGATCCCTTGATGCCAACCAGACCTCCTCTCCTGGCTTGAATGGCCTTACCTGTCGACACAGCCAATCGGCCTGCCGGGAATGCTGTGTCTGGGCGCATAGCAGAGAAGCCCTGGATCATCTCCAGATGCACTTGTAGTGCTGGATCAGCTGTTCAGCAGCAGGAACTCCTACGTCGATCTCCTGATCAGGGAAGAGCGGGGCATTCGAAGGAAGACATACCGAAGAAGGACGACTGGAGGTTATTGTGGGCGATCTCTGCCCAAGCCAACTAGGAGCTCCAGGACATGGGGTTGGAAGAGACAAGGCAGTGCAGGGTTGTCTCCAACTCCTAGTTCACTCTCTCAGTCTGGCCATTTGATTGGGGGTGGAAGCCAGACGAGAGGATGGCCGTGGCTCCTACAAGAGAGCAGAAAGCCTTCCAAAAACAAGAAGTGAACTGTGATCCACAATCAGGCACTATGTCTTGAAGAAAGCCAAAGAGCCTGAACACATGTTGAACCATGAGTTTGGCAGTATCACGAGCCGATGGGAGTTTGAGGAGGGCAATGAAGTGGGCAGCCTTGGAAAATTGATCTACAACGACCAAAATGGTGGTGTTTCCATTAGACAGGGGCAGACCAACCAAGGAATCTACTGAGAGGTGGAACCAGGAGCAGTGGGGCACAGGCAGTGGACATAACAGACCCAGTTGGCGTGATGTTTTGTTCCAAGCGTAGGTGGGACAGGCAGATACAAAGTCATGGACATCCTGGGACATAGATGGCCACCAAAATTGTCTCTTCATAAACTCCTGAGTCCATTGAATTCCCAGATGTCCAGTCAGATGGGAGGAGTGACCCTACTCCAACACATTGGAACGCACCGCAGCAGGGACAAACAGTCAGTTGGAAGGTCCCCCACCCAGGCCTGGATCTGATTGTTGGGCGGCCCTCAGCTCTGCCTCTACTTCCCAGATCACCGGAGCAGCGAAACATGAGTGAGGAAGAATGGACTCTGGATCAGCATTGTCCTCAAATCTTTCAAACTGTCGGAAGGGAGCATTGGCCTTTGTATTCTTGCTGCCGGGATGATAAATGAGGGTGAAATTGAACCGTGTGAAGAAGAGAGCCCACCGGGCTTGACAAGAGTTGAGTCTCTGAGCATCCTGAATATAGGAGAGGTTCTTGTGATCTGTCCAGACCAAGTATGAATTACTCTGCCCCCTCCAGCCAGTGTTGCCATTCCTCCAGGTCCTCCTTGACAGCCAGAAGCTCCTGGTTCCCAACATCATAATTCCTCTCGGCCAGAGTCAAGCGACTGGAAAGAAAGGCGTTTGTTGACTCTGGTGCAGCCGGGAATCTTATGGACATCTCTTTTGTTCAAAGATAGGGAATTCCAACTCAGGAATTAAGAGAAAAGTTCAATGTCAAGGCGCTGGACGGTCGAACTCTGGGAACTAGCCAGATCCACCTTTCCACCCAACCCTTCCAACTGATGCTTGAAGGCAACCATCATGAAGAAATATCTTTCTATCTGGTTAATTCACCTGAACTGCCACAGGTACTTGGTCTCCCCTGGTTTTCCTGACATAACCCACGGATCGATTGGTCTCTGAAGGTACTCCAAGAGTGGGGACCGGCATGCCTGTCTAACTGTCTGGGTCCATCTTTGTGTGTAGTCGAGACTTGCTGTTATCAGGTTCGGATATGGCCCAAGTGAGGAGTGAGAGACACTGAAGCAGGTCGATAGTTCACAAACCTTATTGTGAACAGTGTTAAAGGGAAAATGAACAATAAATGCTAGGCCAAATAGGGCCATTAACTAAAACTTTCAAATGGGAAACAAAGTCTACACTACGGCTGAAAAGAAAATCTAAACATTAAGTGAATACCTCTAGTCTTCAGAGTAGGTTGACTCAAAAGTCCAATTTCTCAGTGAAGGCCGAAAGCAAACAGGCAGCGAAGCGTTGCTGTGCTCTGTCCAAGTCTCAACAAGCACTACGACGGCAAGTATGGAGTTAAATACCATCAGATTAAATAATTAGCTGACACGTGCAAATTCACAACTGCAATTACCATATCTACTGCGCTGCCAAATCCATAATTTTACTATATGTTTTGATGTGCATGTGATAAATAAAGCTAATTTTTAGAAAATAGCTGTGGAGAAGCATAGGACAGGTCCTTGAGTCAATATTCTAAGACAGAAAAAGGACAATTTTGTTGGAAGTTAAATGGGAGCCTTCAAAACTGAAATATTAAGACTACAGAGTTTCTATGCTCCAGTCAGAAAGAAAAGCAAGACTAACAGGTTTGGGGAACCTTTATTTTTAAGGGATATTAAGGCCCTGATTAAGGAGAAGAAGGAGGTGCATAGCAGGTTTAGGCAACAGATGAGGCAGTTGAGAAGTATAAGAAATTCAGAAAGCACATAAGAAGGAGATCAGGAGGGCTAAACGAAGGCATGGGGTTGCTCTGGCAGACAAAGTGAAGGAGAATCCCAAAAGCTTCTACAGTATAGATAAGTTAAGAATAAAAGGATAGCAAGTGACAAAATTGGTCCACTTAAAGATCACTTTGCATGGAGCTGAAAGAGATGGGGAGATCTCAAACTGATTTTTTGCATCTATTTTCTCACGAGATGGACACAGTCTAAAAGCTGACCAAAAACTACTGAGGTAATGGACTGTATCCAGATTACAGAAGAGGAGGTGCTTGTCTTAAGGTAAATTAGGGCGAATACTGTAACTCTCCAGAGCCTGACAAGTGAGACCTTATGGGAGACAGGTGCAGAAATTGCAGGCATCCTGGCAGAGGTAATTAAAGCTTCCTTAGCCACAGGCGAGGTGCCAGAGAACTACGCATTATCTAATGTGCCATTGTTCAAGAAAGGTTCAAGAATAAATTGGAAATTAAAGGCTGGTGAACCTGAAGTCAATAGTGGGTAATTATTGGAAAGCATTTTAAGAGACAGGATATCCAGTGTATGTATTTGGATAGGTGGTGTTGTGACTATGATCGAAATCACCGGAGAGACACAGAAGCTGGTTATATACAAGTCTTTATTAATCACAACAAGCAATCATTCTTCTGGAGGTTTGTGTAGATTCTCACAAACCTAAAAGTATGCCACATTTTTATATCAATTTCCATAGTTACAATATCATTTACTTCAATATTTGCGATGACAATGCTTCCGTTGAATTATATATGTACAGTGACAAACACCTCTGAATGTTCAAACACTCCTGTTGGGACAAACCGATCAACACAGCTATCCTAGAAACTTCTGAAGCCAGAGACCCAGACATCCAAGATTAGTGCCTGTGCAAGCTGGCACAATAGATCAGCTGTTGACTGCAACGATTCTTGTGGCTATGTTTATATACACTTAAGGCAGAGGTTAAAAAATTCTTGACTGGTCAGGGCATGAAGGGATATGGGGAGAAGGCAGGAGATTGGGGCTGAGAGGAAAATTGGATCAGCCATGATGAAATGGCGGAGCAGACGCAATGGGCCAAATGGCCTAATTCTGCTCCTATATCTTATGGTCTTGTGGTCTTATCTAAATCTTCCTTAACAGCCTATCTGCCAAGAAGGCCCACCAGCGCCTTTACTTCCTGAGAAAACTAAAGAAATTTTGCCTGTCCCCTAAAACCCTCACTAATTTTTATATATGCTCCGTAGAAAGCATTCTTCTAAGGTGCATCACAACCTGGTATGGGAGTTGTCCTGTCCAAGACCGAAAGAGCTACAGAAGATCATGAACACAGCGCAGCACATCACACAAACCAATCTTCCATCCGTGGACTCACTTTGCACCGCACGCTGTCGGAGCAGTGCTGCCAGGATAATCAAGGACACGACCCACCCAGCCAACACACTTTTCGTCCCTCTTCCCTCCAGGAGAAGGTTCAGGAGCTTGAAGACTCGTATGGCCAGATTTGGGAGCAGCTTCTTTCCAACTGTGATAAGACTGCTGAACGGATCCTGACCCAGATCTGGGCCATACCCTCCAAATACCCGGACCTGCCTCTCGGTTATTTTTGCACTACCTTACTTCCTATTTTGCTATTTTCTATTTATGATTTATAATTTAAATTTTTAATATTTACTAATTTTAACTATTTTAAATATTTTTAATATTTAATATTTGTAATCCAGGGAGTGTGAAGCGCAGAATCAAATATCGCTGTGATGATTGTATGTTCTAGTACCAATTGTTTGGCGACAATAAAGTATAAGGTATACAAGACTAAGCAATGATGGCAATAAAATGTTCCAGAAATGTGATCACACCATCTTCTTGGAGACTTTTGACTTCTCAATTTCAACAGTGTTTAAAATGCAGCTTTGTCATTCATGTACTTGATGTCTCCTTCCCTGCTGGCTCATTGCATTTTAATCATATCCTTATATTCAATCCTTTGTTCACCTACAGCTAAAACTCAGTAGCAATCAGTAGTTACTCTGTGGGCAGTGGCACCGGTAAGATAACTATATCACTTTCAAGCCATCAGTTCATGACAGTGGACTGTTAGATTAATCTCAGCCCCTTTGATTGATCTACAGGAGAGTTTGGGGTGATCTTTATTAGAATGACTACAAGCACGTCACCCAGTGGTACCTCCTCCCACACTGTCCCTTCAATTTCTGGTCTCACTGCTGAAAGCACTCAACTCATTTTTGTCCACTCCTATTCCAGGTTGGGGTGGCTGCCTTTGATCGCTGTGTGCAATTTCTCTTTCTCGATCTGCTTGCTGTCGAAGTTGTGGAACTTGATGTCTCTGCCATAACGGAGGTCCCCTTCCATCTACTTCCCTCAATATCTTTCTGTCTATATACTTAACTAATCATCTACCGTCCAGAAGTAGCCTTCATTACAAAATACCATTACCATTATACAGTACTAAAACACTTTATTCATGGTTTGCTGTCACACTCTCTGTCTCTACAACATTCACGTTCCTGTTCCTTTCCATCTGCAGATTTTCTTCCATCAGGAGTGGTCAGATGTAAAACAGCAGGCTTATGTTCAACACTTAACTTCTCTGTAGTCACGTTGTTACTAGGTAGACTTGTTCCCTTGTTCTGTTCATGAAGGTGACAAGAAGGTGGGTCATATGGTTTAACCTGAGTCCAGTGTTTCCACTGGCTGAATTGCCAGGTCTGTATACACGTATAGGTACCTGGAGCACTACCCATGGTCCTATTCACCTGAGAGTACACCCTGTCCTTTCAGGCAGCTCCCTCACTATGACTTGATCATCCAGCTGTAGGAGAACTACCTCTCTCCCACAGACTCTCTTCGATCAGTAATATGTTGCTGTGTGTTGCTCTGTCCCTCAATGTGTCAACCTTGCCAATTCACATCTCTATATAATCCTCCTAAATTCACTTCAGTGGTTTCTTTCTCTTCAATTTCTGTCCCTAACCCTAATGCCCATTTTGCCACAATGCTTTGCACACTCATTCCCTTTCTGCTCCTTTCTCTCCCCTTTCTGGTGTGTCCTTACTTTAATTGTTGCCACCTCTGCAGGCAGCTTCACGGCCTTTAACACTTCTTGACAGTGTTTGGCTGCTACACTAGGGACTTCTTGACATGATTCATGTACATTGTCCCAACTCCTGTTCCTGCTTGGGGCTGTTGTCTCTCTCTGGATGATGTTGTCTACTCTATGGGTCACACGTGGTTGATATCCCTGGCTTGACCATGTTGTAAACCCCTTTCCTGAGTCTATGATAGAACCTGCCTTACTCAGTGTGACTATACCCAGGACAGTACCCTCACGGTTTGGGCACAACACAGGAAGCTGCACTCCCTTAATCTCAAGTACTTGAGGCTCACTTCTCTCCGTACTCATTGTTTCACCTCCTGCAATGGTGATGAAAATCATCTTTCTAGTCATGGGGAAGGGTAGATCAGTTATTGACACTGAGACCTGTGTCCTCTAACATATCACATTACCAGCCGCTAATAAACCTCTTGTATATCCATGGGAGACCACTATTCTCAATGGAGGTTCTACCTGCTGTTTGGCTGACCTGAGTGCTGTCCTCAACAGCTCTATGATCTAATGGGCAGTCTGACCAGACAGAGAGGGCACTGCTGTGGTTTCAGCTTTCTACGGCAGGTGACTCTCACATTCCTGCCTTTTTTGGACACAGCCTCTAACTATGGCCTGAGAGGCCACAGCTGCAACAAATTTTCTCTTTTTCCCTTTTATGTTTACTCTGGTAGTCCCTTGGTAGGTGTCCCAGTTGCTGGCACACAAAGCAAGTTCTCTGTGACATCATCGCAGTTATATTTAATACAGCCACTTTATGACTTCTCTGCCCACTCTTGCAGTCTGTCTCTGCAGGCCATGATACAACCACTGGATAAATCAATTCCGCTACTATCCTCAAATTTAAAGCTTCCTGGTGGGCTGAACTCAGGCCTTTCTTCAGCATTTTCAGGATAATCCCTGGATTATCCAACCCCTAAATACTCTTTATATGGTCTACACAATCCAGGGCAGATTCATCATCTGTCTGAAACTTTATCATTATCACTCCCCTGTTACTCTCATCACTGCCTCATAAAAAACTTAGCTATGTTGCCTGGTTTGATGCAAGTGAATTAACACAACACCATCCTCTTAATGTTTGTCTGATGCATAAGTGGAAGTCTCATGGTCACTATTTTCCAACCATATCTCCTAGCCTGTGGGCCACCCTGCGCTCCACAGACAGTGCAAAAGTGTGCTTTTAACTTCAATTTACAATCCACATTTAGGACTGAAGACTGCTTCTTATTTGAATTAGTTTCTGCTATATTCACATAAATCCAGGAAAGCTGATGAAGGCAAGGCAGTGGAAGTTTTCTACATGGATTTTAGCAAGGACATTGACATGTCAGTTGGTGAAGAATTGTCAGTCACTTTGCATTCAACATGAGGTAGTAAATTGGATTTGACATTGGCTATGCAGGAGACGCCAGACTGTGGCAGTAGGTGGTTCTCTCTCTGACTGGAGATCTGTGACTACTGGTGTGCCACAGAGTTTGGTTTGGTACTGGTTCCATTGTTGTTTGTCATCTATATCAATGACCTGGATGATAACGTAATCTGGATTATCAAATTTTCAGATGACACCAAGATTGGGGGTAAGGTGGATAGTGAGGAAGACTATCAAAGCTTGCAGCGAGATCTAGACCAGCTGAAAAATGGTAGATGGAATTTAATGCAGAGAAGTATGAGGAGCTGCAATATGGGAGGACAAATCAGTATAAGAATAATATGTGAATGTCAGGGCCCTGGGGCGTGCAACAGACAGAGGGATCTGGGAATACAGATCCATAATTTCTTCACAGTGCCATCATAGGTAGATAGGGTTGTAAAGAGAGCTTTTGACACATTGACCTTTATAAATCAAACTATCTATTATAGTAGTTGGGATCATATGTTAAAGTTGTGAAAGCATTGGTGAGGCTTAATTTGGAATACCTACATGCATGAAAAATATAGTGTACTATGCAAAAGTCTTAGGCACATATACGCATATGACTAAGGTACCTAAGACTTTTGCACAGTACTGTATTTGTCAACGTGGAGCAGAGAGTCAGGTCATAAGTCTGCAGGAGCAAAGGATGTTGGGAATTGTGAAGGGGAAGTGCCGTGGGGAGTGTGTGGAGCAGGTGGCAGAGAAAGAGTGCCAAGGGTAGGGGATTGAACAGGTGCAAACACTGAGACACCACTCAGGCAAGGACATTTGATTCCAAACAACTGTTTTATTGATCATCACAGAAAATCTCTCTCGTGCTTCCCCACTCACTCCCCTCTCCCTTGCCCTTTTCCCAACCATGATTCTCTTCTCTTTTCTCCCTTCCCATTCTCAGTATACAATAGCGACCTATATCAGAATGAGGTTTATCATCACTCAGATATGTGAGGAAATTAGTCTTTTTTTGTGGCAGCAGTACAGTGCAATACATAAAATTACTACAGTACTGTGCAAAAGTCTTAGAGGCACACTAGAGCTATATATATACATATACACATATGTGTGCCTAAGATTTTTGCACAGGATTGTAAATAAATTGAAAGAGTACGGAGTAGATATACAAAGAAGTTGCTGGGACTTAAGGACCTGAGTTATAGGGCAAGATTGAATAGATTAGAACTATTTTTTCCCCTGAAGCGGAGAAGAAAGAGAGATTTGATAGAGGTATATAGAACTATGAAGGGTATAGATAAGGTAAAAGCAAGCAGGTATTTTCCATTGAGATTGGGTGAGATTAAAAGTAGAGGTCAGGGGATAAATATGAAAAGTGAAATATTTTAGGGCAGCCTGAGGGAAATGACCTCTTCACTCAGGATTTTGCATGTGTGGAATGGGCTGCCAGCAGAATTGATTGGATGCAGGTTCAATTGTAAGACTGAAAAGAAGTTTGGGTAAGTACATAGATGGGAGGGGTATGGAGGGCCACGGCCCATGTACAGGTCAATGGGACTAGACAGAATAATATTTTGGCATGGACTAGATGCGCCAAAGGGTCTGTTTCTTTGCTGTAGCACTCTGCAGCTCTGTATCCAGCACCAAGGTCTTAGGTACATTGTGAAAAACTACGTCATAAAAAAATGCCATTTTGGTTCATTCTGGATGTGCTGGCTCACACATTCCCCATATTAATTTTCCCTCTCACTTAATCGTGAGATATTTCCACTAACTCTTCCAGGATCAACACTCGCTCATATAATACAATGACATATAAGCCCACAAAACCCAAGTCTTTCAGAGGTGTGAGGAAACCAAAGGGAATTATGCGAATTATGCAGTTACAGGAAGAACATCCAGATTCCACACTGTCAACAACAGATGTCTAATTAAGCTGAGGGGTTGCTGAGCAAAGATAACAGCTCAATTAAATGCGCCATCCATGAGATCTATCATAGGTGGAGATCACCAGATGGAAAGAAAGGTGTCTATTCCTTGAAGAATTGCGATGTCTGTACTGATTCCAGGCACATTATAAGTCAAGAGTAGAAGGATCATTCCAAATGTTAGACAACATCAAACTGTAGGCTGAGAGCATGCAACAGCACTGCAGTATCAGCAGAAGTTGCACACCATCTCACAAACTACCCACCCATTCTGCCTAATCAGTCACCTCTTGCCTGACCCGTTGCAGAGATTGCTTTCCTCACATCCATTTCCTCAGCCACCCCTGGCACGCAAAACCCGAGTTTAAGCAGGTTATCCTTGATCTCAAAGAACTGCCCAAGAAGTCACTGAGGACAATAACATGTCTCATTATACTTTAGATTATAAAATCTTGTCAGGGGAGCGGCAAATAATTTAATAATGATCTCACTCCTGCAGGAGCACCTGATTTTATGGGATAAGCTTTGGTCCGGTGTAATTTTTGGAAAAAAGACATTTGGAAAAGATAACATTAATCTAAGGTTAATGTATTTTGCACTTACAATTTCTGATATTTTGTGGTAGTTATGTCATTACTGGGAGGGTAAATTAAACTGAAAAGGAAAGCATAATTAAGTGAAAATTTTCAGCCCAAGAGTTCCAGTGCCTCAGTGACAGGATAATCCTGAATCAGCAGATTGAGAATTTAGGTTCACTCCAGGAGATGAATGGATGCACAAAGGTCATCAAACAGTCCATTGCCATAAAGTAAATACTGACATGTTGGAGGGCTCTCCCTCTGGAATGACATATTTAAGAATAGATAAAATATTTATTAGCATTGTTTACCAGATGTACAGTGAAATGTGTCATTTGCATCAAATCAAATCAGTGAAGTTTGTACTGTGCAGCTTGCTCGTGTCTCCACACTTCCAACACCAACATAACATGCCCACAGCTCACTAACCCTAACCTGTATGTCCTTGAAATGTGGGAGGAAAGTGGAGCACCCGGAGGAAACTCACGTGGTCACGGGAAGAAGGTAAAAACTCCTTACAGTTAGTGGTGGGAATCAATCCCCAATCTTAAAGCAGGCTGCTGTAAATTGTTGTCCTAACCATTGCTTTACCATGCCTCACAAGATTATTATTAATATTAAGATGCAACCCATCGCTTTTATCCTCTCAGGCATACACAATCTCATGGCACCATATGCTACCAAAGATGAGGTTTCTGCTATATGCCAGCCAACATTCATCCCACAATTAATCTCCCAGTGAAGTTTCTTAAAAGGTCATCCATCCACTTGTTGCATGTAGAGTCTCACTGTTTTTATATTGACTGCACTGGAAAATAAAACACCGAATATGTGGCTCATTTGAACATCTTAAAAATATGAATGGAAACATTTAAATGCAAGTACCCTTGTTCAAACTGTACTGCATGTCAATTGATGCCAGAAATTATTGTAAATTTTGTTATACTAGTTTCATAAAGGTCTGACATTTGGCTCTACCTCCATCATAGCCGTCAGCTTCATACAAATGAATAGCCAAATTTAGTGAATTTAGCTAAAGAATAAATGTTGATAGAACATAGAGCATGATTTTAAAGCATATTATTTGTGATATCCACAAAGGTGAAGTTTATGCTGCCAACAATATTTGTCACACACCATAAATGAGCCACATAAAATTTAATTCCTGTAAACTTAGAACCCTACCTTAAATCACAAGGTAAAGTTGTGGGCAAATAACCTTAAATTTTGACAGTACATTCATTTTATTTTATTGTTCCTTTTCATAAAACATTGAACACTCTCCTTATCATTGAAAATTTTATAACATTGATACAACAAACCCAGACAGCTTTTGGCAGCAAAACCATTGCTTAATTTACTGTGAATTAATTGACTGGTCTTTTACTGCCTGCATCAGAAGCTGAGATCAAACTGCTGTAATTTACCTTTCATAAACGTTTGTCCTTGTTTGGCAAAAATCTTTGTGAGATCCTCAACAAGAAGACTACTCTGCTACATTATGCTCCGTATGCAATGTGTACATGAAAACCCCACTATCTCAGTAAAGTTTCATACAAAGCAACAGTTTACCACATTTGTTCTTCGTCACAATTGATTTTTAACATTCTGGTAAAGGATGAAAATAAATCTCAACCGATGCTTGTCACTTACCGAGTTACTGCTGTCAGTTACATTACAAGGTACCTTGACACAATCAAAGCATTGACAAATTCTGCCTGAGCTTCAGAAACAAATCTAAGCTTAATTTTGCATTCCCTCTCCATTGATAACTGATCAGCAGCTCTTACCTAATTGATTGAAGCATTGAGGAGATGAGTTGCACAAAGCATAAAGAAGTCAATGTCACGGTAAAACACTGACAATGACTGAACCCAGGTGCAAAGGAGTGATAGACTCCCATGTGGCGACAGAAACAAGAGTTTATACATAGGAATACCAACAGAATATCGGTGACATAATTGTGCGACTGTGAGAAAAATCATTCTCAGCACAAGGACCCCATGATGAACACTAATCAGGAGTCCGCTATAAATAATCACAGAACATGGAAAACACGTGCCAGTCACAATAAACGACAAAATTAAACAGCAAACACAAGGTCTTAATGACTCTGGTTTGACAGCAATTAATAAAAACATGTGCTCTAGCAACCTAGAAGCCTAACGCTCTATGGCTCAATACAGAGGCGCTCAGGACTCATGACAGTCAGATATACTGTAGTTCATTATATCGCCACAGTTCACCAACTTGCTATCCATGGGTTTGCATTGCATGAAGTTTAGCCAAACCTGCACTTTTGTTCTGGAGAAGTATCAAAAGATTGGTATTGCATCCCTGTACTTGAGAGGTTGGTGTGGAGTGTTTAATTTATTTTAACAAGCTGAATGATACACACACAATAGATCCATTTCTAGTTCCCTTAGTGGTACCTATATTTCATCTGCAAGAAATCAGTGTCCCAGCCTTCACAATTAGAGGTCCTGGTGTATTCATTCCCATTATCATCCTCCAATCAGCTAAGCCCTCAGTCATAGCAATGGCAATGACCTAGTTCCCTTTGATTACGGCCAGAATCAGTAGTCTGGAATTCTACTCCTCTCCAGTGATCCCAAGTGGAAATTGACAGTGGTATACACACAAATTTTCTGCCATTTAATAAGAAAACTATTTCTTTTTGACTGGAAGATAATCCTAGATATATATTAAAAAATTCTTCAGTGGCACCAAGCAACACAAGTGATGAAGGGTATCTGATCTCGAGTACTTAAGTATGGCTGAAATTCTAAGCAAATACTGTTGCATTTTTCTCATACCTTAATGTCATCAATGTGAATGTGAGTCACGACCAGTTAGATTTACTATTAGGTGGCAACTTGCAAAGAAGCTGGACTCGCACTTCATGGTGATTTTCAATATCATGTAGCCTTCATGAATTGCATTGAAGAATTTGAGTTAAAGAAGGCAGACAAATTCAAGTAGCTAAGTCAATCCTAAATGGTCTTGGGGCCTTTAGAATCAGCTGAATTCACAGCAATTTAAGCTTGCTTGATCTCCTGGCCTCTGTGCAACTGTAAGGATAGCAAGGCAACACACATCTCCCTTCTAAGGATAGCAATGCTGTTGACATATTCAAGGACCAGAATCCTTGAGTATTCTATGCACATAATAAGCTATGGCATGAGCAAGAGATGTGGCTGCACAGATCATTGTATATTTTAGGTCTTATGTAGATCTAACCAATTAATTCACCTTCCTGCTCAAACAGCAACATGTAAATTGCTTTTTTCTATACCTCTTTATTCAATTCCTTTTTTGAAAGAGATAAATGAAACTACTTTCACTATTTGAGGCAGTGCAGACCAGTCACAATAAGTACAATGTTGTTAATGACTTGAATAGTGAAACAGCTAAGATCATCGTATGGAAAGAGAAAAAAATAGTTCAGGTAACACCCAAATAACAAATTATATTTTAAGAAACTGATTGACAAGCTCAGAGATTTATACTTAATAGAAACAATACATTTCATGTTATAACACACTGAGAATTTGTTCAATGTAAGACAATTAGTTAAATATGATTAAAAGATAAATCAGCTTGTTAACATTTCTTGTATAATAACAACATTGAAGTAGGCCATTTGACTCATCAGGGTTCAGCCATCTCCCTTAGGACCTATCACATTAATCTTAGTTCTCTTTCCTTATTTTCCTTTATCAGCGACTTTCACACAAACCCATCAACACCTGTGCATTTTGTTTTGTTATTAGTATACAGGAGAGGGTAACTTACAATATCTAAATACCTTCTAGATAAATTCAAAAATATGTATAGTTTGGTCTCTATTGTCACACAAAGAGACAATTATACTTTGGCATCTCAGTTATACTTGGAATAAGTAGAACTAACTTTGGAAAACATAAGTTCTCAGTAAATTTATTATCAATGTATATACATGTCACTATATACAACCCTGAGATTTATGTTCTTGTGGGTATACACAATAATTCCATAATAGAACTATAACCGTAATAGAATCAATGAAAGTCTGTATCAACTTTGATGTATAAGACAACAAACTGTGCAAATACAAAAAGAAAAAATAATAATAAATAAGTAAGAGATAACTACCAAGAACATGAGGTGAAGAGTTCTTGAAAATGAGTCCATAGGTTGTGGAAACATTTCAATGATAAAGTGAAGTTGAGTGATGTTGTCCCCTTTGCTGCAAGAGCCTGATGGTTGAGGAATAAAAACTATTCCTGAACTTGGTGGTGTGAGTCCTGAGGCTCTTGTACCTTCTTCCTGATGGCAGCAGCGAGAAGACAGCATGCCCTGCGTGGTGGGTATCCCTGATGAGGGATGCTGCTCTCCCGCGAGAACGTTTTCTGTAAATGTGCACAATGGTAGGGAGGGCTTTATCCATGATGGACAGCGCTGCATCCACTATTTTTTGTAGGATATTCTATTCAAGGTCATCGGTGCTTCCATATCGGGCTGTGATGCCCCTGGTCAATATAATTTCCATTGCTTTTTTCTCAATGTTTCAGGTTCGGGGACAGGTGTGCTTTTGGAATCACAGTCTGGAAAAGGCCTGCTTAAACCAATCTTCAATGTTAACATTTTGTCTTTTACGCATGAACTCTTGTCTCATATAATCCACCATTTGGCATTTTGTCCTATCCCTTCTGAATGTCCTAATATCAAAGAAATACTTTTTTGTCAAATCCAGAACTAGTAAATTGCACCTTAAAGATTGTTTTCTCAAATTATAAATTGGAAGAAAACAAAATATGATAATTAGTAGTAGATATGCTGGATCTAAGCAAGAAGTCCAGCATATTTTTTTTATTTATGGTACAACTATTGCTGTTCCCTATTTGCTGTTGACAAGGTAGTGATGACCTGGCTTTCTGAATGCAGATATTCTGATCGAGATACTCTCAATTTTGTTGACTAAAGGGTTCTAAGATTGCAACCCAATGAGAATGAAGCAACAGCAATACATTTCCAAATCAGTTGGTGTGCGAGTTGGAGGGGAACCTGCGACTGTTGGTGTTGCCGGCATCTTGTACCTTTGCTCTTTATGGTAAATGTTTGTACTGCTTTTGCATGAGCAATTCAAATCTGTTTTGCAGACAATACACATTCAGCCACTCACATTCATCAGTCGGAGAGGGAGTAAATGCTTGAGGAGGTAGCTGGATGTCATTCACAATTCTGGAATGTCACTGGATCTGCATTCATTAGCGTAGGAGAAGAGCTTCGCATCAGACCTGTAATGTAGGTGGTTAAACAGTTTCGGGGATTTAATAAGTGAGTTATTACTACAAGATTTCCAGCCTCTAACTTGTTCTGGTAGCTAAAATATTTATATAGCTGGTCTAATTAATTTTCCAGCTAATGCCAAACATCTGAGATGGGGATTCAGGATTGGTAATCCCATTGAACATCAAAGTAAATGTGGTTGGAGATGCAAACACAAGGAATTCTGCAGATGCTGGAAATTCAAGCAACACACATCAAAGTTGCTAGTGAACGCAGCAGGCCAGGCAGCATCTCTAGGAAGAGGTACAGTCGACGTTTAAGCCGAGACCCTTTGTCAGACGAAGGGTCTTGCCTGAAACGTCGACTGTACCTCTTCCTAGAGATGCTGCCTGGCCTGCTGTGTTCACCAGCAACTTTGATGTGTGTTGCTGTGGTTGGAGATGATTATTGCCATTTGTATGGCAAAAATGTAACTTACCACTTAATAGCCTATGCTGGAATATTGCCTCAGCTTTGTTGCATGGGGGCACGGTCTGGTTAATTTCCTGGGGAGTTATAAATGGAATTCAACAGTGAGTGATTATTCATCATCTTCTGGAAATTTGTACATACTGCATATGCAAAACGTCAGCCATAGTTAAGTGAAAGATTACACCTCCAACTGTGTTGCACACCTTCCATGCAAGAAAGATTTTTTTTTATCCTTTTATAAGTTTGGCGGGCAAAACCATGTGTAACTCTCGCTTTGGCTAGTGGCTTAATATAGGGGGTGATAGCCCCCGGCCCGGACAAACTTAAGAAGTTTCATCTGGGTGGATGCGGTGCGATGTGGATGCAGTCCCCTGTTACAAATCAGTACTCCGAAATATCAAACAGTACACAATATGCGATTAAATGATTAAGCTTTATAATTCTTACTTGGATTATATGGCTAGTAAAGAAATGAAAAAAAGAAAAAAAGGGCTCAATCTTATTAAACAGTCTATTGCGCAATGTTGGAGCTCACTGATAAACGATCGTCCACCATCGGGCTCCTCTGATTGTCGCTGCCCTTCGGACCCTCACTCCAAGTCCACCCTGTCCGGCAGTCTACCAACTCTCTCCATCCGCGTCTTCTCTCCTCATCTCTCCCCAGCAAAAAAAAAACGTGAAAAACTCTCTTCCAGCTTACAAGAAAGAACAAGAGCATTCCAAAACCCCATTATCTCTAGTCATAACCCGAACATTGCTGCTACAGAGAAACCATTACATTATCAGTGAAACCTTACAGCATGTAACACAGCAGTGAAACCCTAGAGCATGTTACACATGATTAGTGTTCGCCCGGCAGAAGACAAGCTCTACTGTGGTTGACTGCAGATTTCTGTGGCATCCATGGGGCTCAGGGTCTGGACTTTTCTTTGCGTGGCTGTTCTTTACTGATCTTACATGTGCTCACTATCTTCTATGTGCTACATGTGCTTTGTGCTGTGTGTGACTGTTGGTACTGTGTTTTGCACCTTGGCCCTGGAGTAGCATTGTCTTGCTTGGCTGTATTCATGGGTCTCCATGTGTGGTTGAATGACAGTTAAACAAATAGGCTTGCTCGCCCATTTCAGAGCAACCCACAATCAACCACATTGTTAATACATGTGAACTATATATGCAAAAAACATTGTTAATATTAGAAACTTGATATGAAAACTGCTTAATTATTAAATGCAAAGAATATCACAGCCCTTTATAATCAGCTTACTACCCTCCCCCACCTCCCACACTCCCCGGAAGTAAATCTTAATGTGGAGCAAAGCTATCGACAAACTGAGGAATCAAATAAATTCTCTCTCAACACTGCTTGGCATTTAGTCAGTAGAATTATCACAGAAGCCATCACAAGGTTAACAAGAAGGACACACCCCTTCCAATGGTTTAAATCTTCATCAGGTGTAAAGCCTCAAGATTTTTATTCCATTTGACACTAATTCTTAGAAAAGATTAGCACATACTTTTGAAAACGTGACTTTAGAGGCCTATTATGAATTATTAGTATAAAAAAGTTAGAGATATGCAAAAGCAATGCAAAAAAACAAACTTTGATTGATGGCCACCATTTCTAAACTGATGTAGCACTGCTAAATACATAATTAAAGAATGATTACAGGGTGCTATATATGAAAAAGGAAAAGTGCTTCAGAACTCTGAATAAAAATTACAAGGCACTATTAATCAATGGTGACATTTATTGTATAAATACAATATTTTCTGTTTTGAAAAATCAATTTCTTATCATGGTAGCCTGATATAAACCAGCATGCAAATTAGAATTTACTTGGCATTATTGCTACACAACTCCAGGGCTAGTGTTGAATTAATACTGTCTTCAGAAACCTTGCAGCAGTGATCACAATTTCCCAAATCAAAAGAATATGATTTCCAAGTCCACTGAAGAAAACTGAACTCAAGTCATAGTTCTTCAGTGAGTTGGTGCTGTCTTGATACCCAAGCACAAACAAAGAAGATTCCATAATGATTTTTGTTCTACCCTTTAATTCTGGGTTTCCCAAACTTTTTATGCCATGGACCAATGTCATTAAGCAAGGAATCCATGGACCCCCGGTTGGGAACCCCTATTTTAATCAATATTACCAAAAACAAACTCAGCCTACACATTCTTCAATATCAGAAATAGCGCAATATTTCATCTAGTAGAACTGTTTCCTCATAATGCCAATGACGCAGGTTCGATGGTAGCCTTCTGTGCTATCTACATGGAGTCCACACTCTCCCATTGTAACTATGCAATTTTCCTGCTCCCAAAGACATGTAAATGTTTTTCTAGGTAGCCAATGTAAATTGCTCCTTATTGGTATGTAATTGGTAGAACCTAGAAGAAATATTAGGAAAATAGGTTACAAAGGAAAGTTAGTAAAGGATTGGGATTTTGTTGTGAGCCAGTATCGACACAACAAGCCGAATACCATAAGGAAATACAACACTTTAAAAGTGGAAGACATTGGATCTACGTTTAGGAAAATGATAACCCCACAACAGAATTTTATTGAATGGGAGGCCTAAAGAGTACACAATACAAGAGACTTTGTACATTTAATACAACTCTAGAGCTCTGCTGTCACAGCAAGTGGAGGGAAACAAATTAGTAACAATTCTAAGCCGTAATGATGGATGTGCAGCTGGGGATATTCCTGGGTGAGGTAAAGGCCTCAAACGTAGGTTTTTTTGGGGGGAGGGGAGGATGGTGGGGATGGGCTGCTTGAATCTGCTAATTAGCTGTCAAGTTTGCAAAATGCTCAAGCAATAAGACCATAGGACCATTAGAATTAGGCCACTTGGCCCATCGAGTCTGCTCCACGATTTCGTCATGGCTGATCCAGTTTTCCTCTCAGCCCCAGACTCCTGCCTTCTCCCTGTATCCCTTTATCCCTTCATGCCCTGACCAATCAAGAATCTATCAAACTCTGCCTTAAATATACATAAAGACTTGGCCTCCGCAGCTACTTGTGGCAAAGAATTCCACAGACAATACTCTCTGGCTAAAGAAATTCCTCCTCATCTCCATTCTAAAAGGACACCCCTTTGTTCTGTGTCCTCTGTTCTTAGACTCTCCGACCATAGGAAACATCCTCTCCGTATGCACTCTATCAAGGCTTTTTACCATTTGATGGGTTACAATGTGGTCACCCCTTACTCAGCTGAATTCTAGTGAATACAGGCCCAGAGCCATCAAATGGTCTTCATATGACAAACCATTCAATCATGGAATCATTTTTGTAAACCTCCTTTGAATCCTTTCCAGTTGCAGTACATCCTTTCTAAGATAAGAATCCCAAAACTGCTCACAGTACTCCAAGTGAGACCTCACCAGTGCTTTATAAAGTCTCTACATTACATCCTTGCTTGTATATTCTAGTCCTCTTAAAATGGATGATATCATCGCATATGCCTACTGCACCACAGACTCAATCTGCAAATTAACCTTTAGAGAATCCTGTACAAGGACTCCCAAGTCCCTGTGCACCTCATCTTTTTGTATTTTCTCTCCATTTAGAAAATAGTCAACCCTTTCTACCAAATTGCATGACCATATACTTCATGACATTATATTCCATCTGCCATTTCTTTGCCCATTCTCCTAATCTGTTTAAATCCATCTGTAGCCTCTCTACTTCCTCAAAACTGCCTGCTCCTCCACCAATCTTCATATCATCTGAAAACGTTGCAACAAAGTCATCAATTCCATCAGCCAAATCATTGACATATAATATAAAACGAATTAGTCCCAACACAGACTACTGTGGAACACCACTCATCACTGGCAACCAGTCAGAAAAGGCTCCTTCATGTGCCTCCAAGTACACTGAGACCTCATCCTTAATTATGAATCCCAACATCTTCCCAACCGTTGAGATCAGACTAACTAGCCTGTAGTTTCCTTTCCTCTGCCTCTCTCCCTTCTTAAAAAGTGGAGTGACATTGGCAATTATCCAGTCTCCTGGAACCATTCCAGAATTTAGTGATTCTTGAAAGACCATTACTAATGCCTTCACAATCTCTTCAGCCACTCTTTCAGAATCCTGGTGAGTACACCATCTGGTCCAGGTGGACTTATCTACATTTTCAGGTTTCCCAAGAACCTTCTCTTTAATAATGATAACTTCACACATTTCATGTCCCCTGATACCTGGAAGTTCCACCATACTGTTAGTGACTCCCACAGTGAAAACTGATGCGAAATACTTATTCAGTTCATCCGCGATTTCCTTGTCCTTCATTACTACTTCTCCAACGTTTATTTCCAGCGGTCCATAAGACCATAAGACATAGGAGTAGAATTAGGTCATTCAGCCCATTGAGTCTGCTCCACATTCCATCATTGCTGATCTTGATCCCACTCAACCCCATACACCTGCCTTCTCATCATATCATTTGATACCCTGACTGATCGGGAAACTATCAACTTCCACCTAAAATATACCCATGGACTTGGCCACATACGACATATCCTCTTCGCTGACAATCAACACTGGCACACAGCAGGAGTGTGCTTAGTCCACTGCTCTACTCTCTGTATACTTACTTCATAATTTACTGGCATAATTTACATATTACTATTTAACTATTTATTACTATTTTCTATTACTATTATATTACTATTTATTATTTCTATGAAATTATTATTTACTATTTAATAATAGTAATATTACTATTACTATTTCTATTACTATTTATTATTTATGGTGCTACTGTAATGAAAACCAATTTCCCCCGGGATCAATAAAGTATGACTATGACTATGACTATGAAGCTGGTGGTAGACCTGAGGAGAGCTAAGGTACCGGTGACCCCTGTTTCCATCCGGGGGTCAGTGTGGACATGGGGAGGATTACAAATACCTGGGGATATGAATTGACAATAAACTGGGCTGGTCAAAGAACACAGAGGCTGTCTACAAGAAGGGTCAAAGCCGTCTCTATTTCCTGAGGAGACTGAGGTCCTTTAACATCTGCCGGATGATGCTGAGGATGTTCTACGAGTCTGTGGTGGCCAGTGCTATCATGTTTGCTGTTGTGTGCTGGGGCAGCAGGCTGAGGGTAGCAGACACCAACAGAATCAACAAACTCATTTATAAGGCCAGTGATGTTGTGGGGATGGAACTGGACTGTCTGACGGTGGTGTCAGAAAAGAGGATGCTGTCCAAGTTGCATGCCATCTTGGACAATGTCTCCCATCCACTACATAATGGACTGGTTGGGCACAGAAGTACATTCAGCCAGAGACTCATTCCACCGAGATGCAGCACAGAGCGTCATAGGAAGTCATTCCTGCCTGTGGCCATCAAACTTTACAACTCCTTCCTTGGAGGGTCAGACACCCTGAGCCAGTAGGCTGGTTCTGGACTTACTTCATAACTTACTGGCATAATTTACATATTACTATTTAACTATTTATGGTTCTATTACTATTTATTATTTATGGTGCAACTGTAACGGAAACCAGTTTCCCACGGTATCAATAAAGTATGACTATGACTATGACTATTCTGACTCTGAGTTATACAGCACTTGTTACATGCACGTGCAGTTCAACTCTTTGAGTGAAAATGTAGAAAGTTTGAAGTTTCTCCTCATCTCCTTCTACTTTAGGCCACAAACCTATCAATCACCTCTACTGTGGACCACTTCTGGATGTCCAAGATGCCGACTTCTACAAAGAAGGGATTAGTATGCTCCACGACTGCTGGACTAAGTGTGTAAATGTAGGAAAAATAAATGTGCTAGGTTTTCTAAAATTGACTCCTTCTACCTTAGGCCACAACTTATGAATCACCCCTCGTATGTTAACCCTTTCATTCAAGGAATCATCCTTGTGAACCTCCTCTGGACTCTCTATAATGACAACCCATCCTTTCTGAGATATAGGGTTCAAAACTATTGACAATACTCCAAGTGCAGCCTGATAAAGGTGTTTTATAAAGGCTCAGCATTATCTCCTTTCTTCTATATTCTATCCCCCTTGAAATAAATGCCAACATTGCATTTGTCTTCTTTACCACAGACTCAACCTGCGAATTAACCTTCTGGGACTCTAGCATGAGGACTCCTAAGTCCCTCTACACCTCTAGTGTTTGAAACTTTTACCCATTTAAGTAATAGTCTGCACTATTATTCTTTTTATTCAATTCAATTCAATTCAATTTATTGAAATGCATTGTCATACACTTCTTAACACTGTATTCCATCTGCTACTTTTTTGCCCATTTTTTCGATTTGTCTAAGTCCTGCTGCAATCACATTGCTTCCTCAGCACTACCTAGCCATCACCTATCTCTGTATCATCCGCCACCTTTGCCACATAGCCATCAATTCCATTATCCAAATCATTGACAAACAATGAGAAGTAGCAGTCCCAGTACTGACTCCTGAGGAACACCACTAGTCACTGTCAGCCAACCAGAAAAGTGCCCTTTTATTCCCAATTACTGCCTCTTGTCTGACAGTTATTCCTCTATCCATGCCAATATTTTTCCGGTAACGCCATAGGACTACATCTTGTTATGCAGCAGCATGTGTGGCACTTTATCAAATGTCTTCTGAAAATCCAAGTAGATGACATCCACTGCCTCTCCTTTGTCCACCCTGCTTATTCCTTAAAGAACTCTAACAGATTTGTGAGGCAAGATTTCCCTTTACAGAACCATGCTGACTTTGACGTATTTTATCATTAATCTCCAAGTATCCCAAAACCTCTAATATCCACTCTCGCCTCTCGTTACACTTTATGTATCTGGAGAAATTTTTAGTATTCTCTTTAATATCACTGGGAAGCTTACTTTCGTATTCCATCCTTACCTTCTCAATAACTTTTTTTGTTGCTTTCTGTTGGTTTTTAAAAGCTTCTCAACCCTCTAACTTCCCTCTAATTTTTGCTCTATTATATGCCCTCTCTTTGGGTTTTATGTTAGCTTTGATTTCTCTTGTTTGTTACAGTTGTGTCATCTTTCCTTTAGAATACTCCTTCCTCTTTGGGACGTATAAATCCTGTTCCTTCCAAATTGCTTCCAGAAGTTCTAACCATTGCTGCTCTGCCATCATCCCTGCCAGTGTTCTTTTCCAATCAGTTCTGGCTATCTCCTCTCTCATGCCTCTGTAATTCCCTTTACTCCACTGTAATACTGATACATCTGACTTTAGCTTCTCATTCTCAAATTTCAGGGTGAATTCCATCATATTATGATCACTTGCTCCCCCCTCCCGACCACCCCAAGGGTTCTTTTACCTTAAGCTCTCTAATCACTTCTGACTGTGTGCACAACACTCAATCCAGAATAGCTGATCTGCTAATGGGCTCCACCTCGAGCTGCTCCAAAAAGCTATCTCATAGACACTCTAGAAATTCTCCCTCCTGTAATCCAGCACCGATCTGATTTTCCCAATCTACCTGCATAGTGAAATAATGATTGGCTGGTGACTGCATGAGTGTAGAGATTTTGGTTGGAATTGTGGACCCCTTATCTGGTGTGTGGTAAGCTGACTGAGGCATAGTAACAGTGTCAGATATAGTTTGTCAAAAATTGACAGGCAGATCTAGCATGTTTCTAATACTAGGCCCTACAGGTTATGCTTCAACATCCTTGTTCTCCATGAGTCCGACTTGTGTAGGTGAATTGTGCAGATGTAGCAGCCAAATGTGTTTTGTCCACTGTTAGTTATCACTGTCCATGAGCAACTGAGTCAGTATATTGGAGTGGCATATACACGGTTGCCCCAATGGCAAAGTTGTAAACGTGGAGATCAAAGCAAAAAGTCATATTTTGTCTTCATTAACATTTTCCATGATAACCCAACAATACTGTAGTTCATCAAACTGCTATGCTATGTAATAGACATTATGCTATAGATTGGGATAAAGTCTGCTCAATCAGTCAGGGAAACAAACAGCTCTAAAGAGAAAACAAAATAATGCTCTCATATCCCTTCCTCTGTTCCACTGCCCTAGTAGTAACAAGTGCAGATATACAGTACCTTCTCAATATTGGCCATTGACACTACTCTTAACTCTAATCCAAAGAAGTTCGCTCTGTCGTGAGGGACATCTTTTCATTTGGTCACATGGTGAAACAACATCCTGTCATATGACAATCCCTTCAGTCATTTGACAAATTGCTGTTACAAACAAGTTTTAATTCAGCTGTTTAACACTTAACTAGAGATTTTTAAGTGTTAGTTCCACATATCATAAAGTGCTGATGAAATAAGGAGACTGCATGATATTATTATTCTCAACAGATTATTCTCAAAAGATTTGTGAAAACTTTTTATAATCTTGAAAATGTCAAATATATTTATTTGAAGTTTTCAATAACCCTTAATGTAGGAGCCATGTATCTATTTTTTATCTGTATTGTACTTTGTTTGGCACGTTTATTATGTTTATTATGGGTAGTTTGTCATACGGGTTGAGGCGTGGTCGAAGTGAAGAGTTTAGTTATGTATTCGTGCTTTGTCCTAAGGCCAGTCTGATTTGTGTAGAGCTAAGGGAGTGAGCTAGTGGGTGATATCTTTTTTGTTAACCCCCTAAAAATTACTTAAGTACACTTGAATATTCTTGAATACATTTAAGAACACTTGGCTTCAGTATGACATAATTTCATAATATTGCTGGATTTAATTTCATTAGTTTTATCATTTAGTTTGCTTTGTTGATTTCTTAATAACAGATCGAATGTATTCTTCAACTTTGGAACTTTGTTAATGGATGGATAGCGTGTCACACCGTACCAAACAGCACCCCTCCCCCTGTGCTTAGTCTCTATGCAGCTTTAGTTTGTTTGAGTAACTGCTACAATTAACTTTTTGGTTAATTGGTTTGGTTTTCTAAAATTCTCACATAAACCATGAAAAGTTTGACTGGCATACTCTTTATACAGATCAAATAATTACATAGTGCATTGAGTTAGAATAAGATAAAACCATAACAATGCAGAATAAAGTGTAAAATCTCCCAAAAATAAGTGCAATGCAGGTAGATTATAAAGTACAAGTTTATAATGAGGTAGATTGTGAGACCAAGAGTCCATCTTATCATATATTAGGTCTATTCAAGAGTCTGATTACAATGGGATAGAAGCTGTCTTTGAGACTGGTGGTACATGATTTCAGGCTTTTATATCTTCTGGGAAAGGAGAGAAAGAGAATGTGTGGGGTTGGTGGAGTCTTTGATTTTGCTGGTTGCTCTACTGGGGCAGTTTGACATATAAACAGAGTCCTTAAAGTGGAGGCTTTTTCCTGAAATATGTTAAGCTGTGTCTACAACTCTCTGCAGTTTCCTGTGGTCACGTGCAGAGTAATTTCCAAACCAAGCTGTATGCATCCAGTTAGAATGTTTTCTACAGTGCATCAATAAACATTGGTAAGAGTCAATGCGGTCAAGCTGAAATTTTTTAGCTTCCTGGGGAAGTAGAGGCATTGGTGAGTGTTCTTGGTCATGACCAGAAGAGGCTATTAGTGATGTACACACCTAGAAACTGGAAGCTCTTGGCCTTTCCCAACCTCAACACTGTTGAGGTAGACAAGAGCATGTGCACTACCCCACTTTCTGAAGACAATGGCCAGCTCTGTTGTTTGTTTGGGCTGAGGAAAAGATTTTTGCATGACATGTATTACTAGGCTCTCTAGCTCCTTTCTGTACACCGACTCAATTTTATTTGAGCTGCAACCAACAACAGTGGTATTATCTGCAAACTTACTATCAGTCAACACTATACAAAACTGTTCATGATGAAAAAGCCGTGTAGTAGTTTTCTCTCTGTTTTCACCTTCCCTATTATAGCAAGGATCCAGTGTGTCACTAATGTGACTACACATGCTTAGCAGTGCAGCCAGAAATGAGAAATCATCGTGAAACAATACAGAAAATCAAAGACACTGAGGGCACCATCTCTCAGTTCATAGCATTGATTTCCAAATGGTAGCTGTGCCATTGGACTGTGATATTCTATATGGAAGCAAGCTACTGCCCTGTCAAATACAGAATATAGACAGCAGATCAAAGCTAACCTACTTTTGGGAATTGCTACCATGTTTTCTGTATTTTTTTCCTCTAAACTATAAGTTACATTTGTACTCCTGGACTTCTCAATTTACTAATTAATCTTTTGGAAGCAGCAGGAACTGATTACCACTGCTGCTTAATAATGCACATGGCATTGACATCTTTTTATTCAGCTATTATTTTCTTGTTCTGTTAAAAACATTTATTTTCAACTTTCGGAAGCCATGTGATAGTCAAGCATGTGATATTGTTTATTTGCACTCTGATTTGAAATTAGAGTAATTTTATGTCTTAGCAGTGGATTGCTGCTGAAAAACATCAAATTTCATATCAAAGCCCAAAGTACATTTGCTATCAAAGTATGCATGCATTACACAACTTTGTGATTCGTCTCCTTGCAAGCAGCCACAAAACACGAAACACAAAAGAACCTGTAAAAAAGAAGACCATTAAACATCCAATGCGCAGAGAGAAAAGAATTAATTTTGCAAACATAAGAGTAAGCAAATAGCGTTCCTGTAGTGTAAGAGTGTGATAATAAATCTGACTTGATGCTGAAACTGACAACTCATACATAAGCAGTCATACATAAAGATATGTATAATGTCTTTAAAAACCTTAGAATGTTCCAAAATGAAATATAATGAATAAAGTAATTTTGAGGAATAAACACTGCTATAAATCAGATGAAAACTGAAAATGGACTTTTTAAAAAATATATTTCTTTCACTTTTTCTCTTCCCTACTCACTTTCACATCTTAATTTCTCCTGTTAGACTATACAGAACACATAAAATGGCAAGAATGGCAAGAAATTACTCATACATCTTTACACCTTTCTTGGTCAATGGAACAAAATCTGATGTCTGTAAAGTAGCTCAATATATTTCAAAGCTCAAACCCAGGGTATCCATGAAACTCAGTGCACAATGAATGCAGCATAGTTGATCAATTTGTAATTGATCTTACTTACTGGTTGGCCGAATGACCTAATTCAGCTCCTGTCTTATGGATTTATAGTTTTACATAGCACTTCATTTTACTTTAAATCTCCTACAATTCTTACTCTTCCTTCTTGTACGTAGCTGGTCTGTACATCAATGTACTGATTAGCTGCACATTGAAACATCAAAACATACAGTGAAATGTGTAATTTGCGTCAATACCAACACAGTCCAACGAATGTGTTGAGGGCAGCTTTGCCATGCTTCCAGTGCCAACATAACATGCCCACAACTTACTAACCTTAATCTGTTTGTCTTTGGAATGTGGGCAGAAGCCAGAGTACCTGGAGGAAACTCACATGTTCTCAGGGAGAACGTGCAAACTCCTTAAAGACAGTGGCAGAATTGAACATTGATTGCTGGCGCTGTAATAGTGTTAGGATAACCCATTACTCTACCATGCCACACAGAACAATCCTCTATTATTCCTTTACTCCCTGAATAATGAGTGAACTCATTAAAACTTCTCATCTCCTCCATTATTCATGCTTGAATGCTCCACTAATGGTGTCAATTATATCTGCTCAGACATTAATATGCAATCTACCTTTGTTCAGTTGTTGCCTATGTGAATTAAAATTGGGATAACCATGTTTAGAAATTGCTTGGAAAGAAATTAGGGCAATTTTTTTTGGTAGAAACTACATTTTATTGATTGATTCATTAACTAGAGGGCTATGTTAAGTTGAGAAGTACGATAGGGCCTGAGCATAAGGGATTAGAAACACCGACACAGTAATTTGCCTTCAGGCTACCTTCTATTGTGTAAATCAGAAAATATTTTAGAATTGTCCTTTGATGTGGATTTGCCTCACTATTACTCACACGCAACCAGTCAACAAAGGTAAGAAGTAGCTTATTATAAAAGCAAGATTAGTTATCAATTCACATTCACTTCAAATCAAATTCAAGTTTAATTATTATGCAACCATACATGAATACAGCCAAGTGAAACAGTGTTCCTCTGGGGCCAAGTGCAAAACATACACAGCACATTCAAAGTAGCAAGGAAAATGAAAACAGAGTAATGCAAAAAAAACATATATGGCCCAAGTCCCCAAGTGACATGTCCCGCAAGTTGATGGTGCGGTTCTTGGCTGTGAGCAAATATATGCACACAATCCCGCCTGTCATTCTACCAATTGAACACTGGATTGCAGCAATGATGGGAGAGGCCAGCCTCCAACCAAGCATGGGCGCCATGCTGCACTGTCTCCAGCATCTCATCTCCTGGACTACAGCAGCAGGCAAGCTTATGGCTTGAGACCTAAACCTCACTACAACCGAGACCTTGTAGCTCCCCCGTCATCTATCACACCACCAAACAAGGAAAACAGGCCTGCGGCACCTTACATTACCATTATCCAACAGGGTTTTGCAATCGCAAGAGAAACGCCCAAGGCAATCATCCACTGTTACACTGCATGCCGTTTTCATGCACCAATTCCTATGCCTCTGATATCTTTCTGTAGCAGGTAGCAACATGGTCTGCACAAAGTCCAGGACCTCCACCAACAATCAGCTCACTGATGGAGTGGACCTGCACTACCCAAAGTTCTTGGAGTCCAGTAATGCCTTTGGTTAGCCCCTGAGAAGCTGCTGAATATGAATGCTCCACCATTTTACCGGACATATTGAATAGTCTATAGACTTTAATAAAAAAAACATTTTTCTTTGAGTTAATAATTCTAGTTTGCTTCCAATCTTAATGGAAACTTGTGTGGACTACCATTGTTATAAAAGGTACACAATGAAACATGTAGGGAGCAGGTTTGAAAACAGTCCCATGATGTAATGGACATCCAATCTGATTTTGCTTTTGATGCTGGATGTTGAGTTTTCATAAACTAACAGAGCCTCTAATACTAGGGTATTTCCAGGATTGGTGTAGCTGATGATATACATAGTTGCTCTTTATTCCAAACTCTTGTGTTGGGCAGTAACTGGAACGAACAGAGTGGAGGGTGTAACCGAAGATTTGATGCTTCTCATAGTGTTACCTGCTCACCAAATACTGAACCAACATCTTAACTGCACACACAATATCACATTTGGGGCACATGTAATGTTGGGTTCAAGATCCCACTGATATCAAAGTCAACCTTAAGTTTAGCATCATATGCAATAAAAAAAAACTTACTTGCAACAGCATCATAGACCAGGACCAGGACAGGGCATGGACACCAGATACCAACCAAGCTCCAGGCACAATGTCTTGGACATAAGAGAGCAACCATATGTTCAGATTAAGGGACCATTTAGGGCCTGAGCATAAGGGATTAGTACGGGTCTGGCAGGTGTGTCATAGGCATTAACTTGAATTTTAAAGTCTTTAATTAGCTACTACAAGTGTGACAGCCTCAAAACGTTCTGAATCACTATTATGTCCTATCTAACTTTTACCTCTTTCAGAAAAAGACACATATGGATAATATTTCAAGTTCTTCAGATAACACCAATGCTTCTGAGGAGAGTTTTTTTTTTGTGTGTGGACTGGGAGAAAACATGTCCATCATTAAAACTTTGGAGAATAGGAAATATCTGGCCTCTTTGGTTAATGTGTACTTTTAAATGACTTTCAAGAAGTTGGAGATGCAAATTTATGTCAGATATGAATCAACAGACTCCTCGTATCAATTCCTTACAGAGACTAGGAAATTAGCTGTTGGAAGTATGCTCCAACTGTTGCAGTTAAGATACTCCACAGTGAATTGTGGGTTTGTTAATGATTGAGCAAGAGATTTGTATGTCTGACAGAACTTAGCACTTGAGAAGTGATGCAGTTAGAACAGCTCCTGCCTCACAGCACTAGAAATCCACGTTTGATCCTGACCTCTGGTGTCGCCTCTATGAGTTTGGAAGTTCTCCCTGTGACCATGTAGGTTTTTCAAGTGCTCTAACTTCCTCCCACATCCTAAAGTTGTGTGGGTTAGTGGATTTGTTGGCCATTATAAATTGCCTCTGGTGTGTAATTATTTAGGAGAATTGATGTGAAAAGATGGCTGATGACTGGTGAGGACTCTGTGAGCTGAAGACTCTGCTTCTATGCTGTATGAATCTATGACTAACCCCACAGAGTTTGTCATTTTGATAAGAAGATAAATTCTGAAATATGTGCTGTCTCTCCTATTGGCCGCCTTGGTGAGTTGTCGTGTGTGGAGGAGGAAGAAGGGTAGAACAGGGGTCAACCAGTGAATCAGGAAGAGGAAGAGAAATGTTCTGAGAAGCAGGGCTAAAGAATATGACACATACATTTCAAAGTTTACAGGAAAATGCATTATCAAAGTATAGTATGTCGCCATATAAAACGCTGAGATTCAATTTCTTGTGGGCATGCTCCACAAATCTGTAGAATAGTAACTATAACAGAATCAATGAAAGACTGTCCAAATGGAGTGTTCAACCAGAGTGCAGAGGGCAACAAACTGTGCATATGGAAATATAAATAAATATGGACCTGGATGAGGAAGTGGAGGGATGGGTTAGTAAATTTGCTGATGACACAAAGGTTGGGGGTGTTGTGGATAGTGTGGAGGGCTATCAGAGATTACAGCAGGACATTGATAGGATGCAAAACAGGGCTGAGAAGTGGCAGATGGAGTCCAACCCAAGTAAGTGTGAGATGGTTCATTTGGTAGGTCAAATATGATGGCAGAATATAGTATTAATGGTAAGTCTCTTGGCAGTGTGGAGGAACAGAGGTATCTTGGGGTCCAAGTCCATAGGACACTCAAAGTTGCTTCACAGGATAACTCTGTGGTTAAGAAGGCATATGGTGCATTGGCCTTCATCAATCATAGGATTGAGTTTAAGAGCTGAGAGGTAATGTTGCAGCTATTTCAGACCCTGGTCAGACCCCACTTGGAGTACTGTGCACAGTTCTGGTTGCCTCACTACAGGAAGGATGTGGATACCATAGAAAGGGTGCAGAGGAGATTTACAAGGATGTTGCCTGGATTTGGGAACATGCCTTGTGAGAATACTGTAGGTCGAGTGAACTTGGCCTTTTCTCCTTGAAGCAACGGAGGATGAGAGGTGACTTGTTAGAAGTGTACAATATGATGAGAGGCATTGATCGTGAGAGGCCTTTTCCCAGGGCTGAAATGCTAGCACGAAAGGGAACAGTTTTAAGATGCTTGGAAGTAGGTACCAAAGAGATGTTAGGGGTAAGTCTTTTACGCAGAGATGGTGAGTGCGTGGAATAGGCTGCCAGCGACAGTGGTGGAGTCGGATATGATAGGCTCTCTTAAGAGGCTCCTGCATAGGTACATGGAGCTTGGAAAAATAGAGGGCTATGCATAATCCTAGGTAATTTCTAAAGTAAGGACAAGTTCCAGATAGTTTAGTGGGCCAAAGGGCCTGTATTGTGTTGTAGGTTTTCTATATTTCTATGAATATTCATCAATTTAAAATTTCCTGAATTGACTCTTTGTACCAAAGCTGGAGAAAAAGGCAGTTCATTCAAAGATACACATAACTGTCAAGGAGATGAAGGTTAGGTTTCTATTTGAAAGATGAGTTTAGGAGATCAAAAGCATGATCTCATGTTGTTGTAGCGTGGATGAAATCATAGGAGAGACAGTGTCACTGGTAGATACAAAGCAGCTTCTTTATTCGACACAACAAGGTACAGTAGGCATCATATGGACGGAGACGCTTTCAGTAGAAAGGTCTGCTAGCCCAAAGTGGGCTTGATATTTATATGCTAAACACAAAGGGCAATCACTATTTAAAAAGTTATAGACAATGCAAAGACAATGCTTCATTTTGAAGCTACATACAAAACATCACACCTTCTGACTTCATCCTTTCCTTCCGACGCCAACATGTCTGCGTTGGTACTCAGAGCCTTTAGGAGTGCAAGTCAAATCTACAATACATTTATTTGGTATTTTACATGCTAACATAGAGGACAATTAATATTATGAAGTATAGATAATACTACCTTCGAAACTACCTGTAAACTTCACACTTCCATCCGCAGCATCTGGCTAGTATCCCGACATTCACAATTTTTAGCAAATGCATTGTTGTGAACTCAATCCACAGTACTTTGTCAAACAGAAGACTGGTGGGCAGAGTCATTTAAGTGTAAATGAATCATCTACCCAAAAACTCACTGTAACGGTTCCTCCTCTTGGACCTCCTGGACAAAAAATTAAATTTAGGAGGATCTGCTCAAATAGGGCAGCAAAAATTCCTTGTCTCGAAATTCCTCCCCAGTTTTATGTACCTCGATATCTGTACTAGTAGTCCCTAATTGTTACCTACCAAATGTTAAGCAATGAGGCTGGCCCAGGTGTTTAGGAATGCGGCTCTTTTGTGTGCCTGTCTGCTCTTTCTCTGCAGGCTGACTGCAGCTTAATCACATTCCTTTGTCTTCAGTACTTTATCCTCTGGTCACTGAAACTCTCCTTCCAGGAGCACCCACGGGCTCTCTCATTGATGTACAGGAAGGGGTTGGGGTGGCCTCCACATAGATGTCTGTAAGGAACCCTCCCCGGTGGCACTCCCTTCCGAACTGCCCGGTCGATCATTGGCCCAACTGCTGAAAAGAGCCCAGCTCCTCAGACTCGGGGTGACTGCTTTCAGATGCCGTGTGCAGTCTGAAATGCAATCGAATTGGTGGAACTTGCCGTCTCTGCTTTAAGTCAAAAATCCCTCCCTGTCTATTTCCCAATAAATTTCTACACTATGCTATAAAATTAATCATCTACCTTGAGCAACCAGCCTTCTTTACAGAGTACCATCATCATCACACTTCAGCAGGCTATTCGTGGTTTTCCAACACGCTCTCAGTGTCTTCTGCCATGCTCTCGGCATTTTCTGCCTTTGCGTTTCCTCCGGGTATGTTTTCATCAGCTGTGGTCAGGTCTGGCATGGTCGGCTGGTGTTCCTCCCCTAGGTTCTCTGTAATTACATGGTTACTGGGTGCACTTGGTTCCCCACTCTATCTATGGGAGCAACAAGAGGGTGAGTTGTATTCTTTAACCTGAGTCCAGTGCTTCCACTGGCTGCCTCGCCAAGTCTGTACACAGACACACGTATCATTGGCTAAGAGTACCATCTGTGGTCCTATCTACCTGGGGGCAAACCCCGGCCTTTCTGGCAGCACCCTCACCATAACTTGATCGCCGGGCTGTGGAAGGACTATCCCCTTTCCCTCTGGCTCTCTCTGATCAGCGATTCGCTGCTGTTTTTTGCTTGGTCTTTCAACACTTTAAGTTGGTTACAAAGGTCTTTCATATACTGTGTCATTCTATCCCTGTAAGCCCCAGGCTCCCCCAAACCCGTAATTACCCCATAAAGGAGTTGCATTGCTCGCCCCATCAATAATTCGTAGGGGCTGAGACCCAACGTGTGGTTCGACGTTGTGCGCAATCTCATCCGGATTACTGGTAATACATCAACCCATGTCTTTCCTGTCTCAGCTATAGCTTTGGCTAACGCATTCTTGATTGTTCAGTTCATCCTTTCTACCATCCCTGAACTCTGGGGGTGGTAGGGTACGTGGAACCACTGTCAAATCCCCAGCAGTCGGCACATTTCCTTCATCACTTTCCCCGTGAAATGTGCTCCCTGATCTGAATCCACCTGAACTGGGGTTCCCCACCTTGGGAGGATTTCCTGAACTAGGATCCATGCAGCGGTGCAGGTGGTGCAGTCCCTTGTTGGGAAAGCCTCTACTCACCGTGTGAAGTGATCCATAATTAGTAGACAGTAGCTTCTCCCCCTGCTTTTTGGCAGGGGCCCTGTGAAGTCTATCTGGATGTTTTCCCAGGGTCCAGTCGGCTGAGGCTGATCTGCCAGCTGTAGCTTTCTGCCCTTACCAGGGTTATGCTGGGCACAAATGATACAACGGCGGCAGAATTTCTCAACATCCCAGCCCATCCCTGGCCACCACCAGTCCTGCCGGAGTGTTGTGGTCATGCACTGCCTTCCCTGATGCATCACCCCATGATATAACTTTAGTAGTATCTGTCTAATACAGGGTGGGGCCACCGCGACTCTTTCCTCCCCGTGTGTCCAGCACCCATCTGTTCCCTCCTTTGCTCCTTTTCTCCTCCATTTTTCCTTCTCTTCTGCCTCTACCTCTTCATATTATTTTACTAAGCTGGCTTCTGTCGTTTCCTCCTGCACGCTTGCAATTTCAATTACCTCTTGTTCCTCTGCTGCTTTATTCTCAGCAACATCTGTCCACTCATTTCCCTTCTGTTTCATGCTGTCACCTTTCTGGTGCATTTTTATCTTAATCACTGCCATCTCTTCTGGCAGGCTCACTGCTTCCAGTAGCTGTTGTATTAGGTGCCCATTGTTACATACCTCGTGGGTATCCTGTGGCTGTCTTATGACCATGATGTAATTGAGTATCTTGTGAGCATGATGTAATGGTCTTGTGATGGTGGGGTGATGTAATTTTCCTGCCAGTGTGAGGTCACATGATGACATGTTCTCAACAGGTGTATAAAGGGAAACCCTGTTGTGACGCAGTTAGTTTTTCAGTTTAGTTTGTCAATTACTCCGTTATGCTGCACATTTGTCTCATGACGCAGTTTCGTTTTAAAGTGGATTTCTACTTTCTATTGTAAGGTAAAATCGCTGTGCTGGCAGTTTTGCCAATCGTTGCCAGTTTTGTTGGTGTATCTTTGATTTACCTTTACAGTAGTATTGGAGAGTGAAGACCTTATGAAAGTATGAGAGCCTGTAGGATCGAGTAAAGTTGGAGTTGTTTGGCGGTGGAATAAAGGATCAACCTTATCGAGTATTCGCTCAGAAAGGATGACCTGTATCTGAGATAACTCCTGCAAGAGCAGGGAAGTTTGTGCCATGTTCACTCGACAGAAAAAGGTCAGTTCCTTTAAGCCATTTTATTTCCTTCATCGTGAATCCTTTCGAGAATGAGCAGTAATGTCATGTCTTCGAAGAAATCCGTTTCCAGAGAAGTCTCTCCTTATTGACTGTGTAAGTAACTTGGACTTTCAAATTTACCATTTTAAGAACTGTTTTTGAACTTACCCGTTTAAGAACTGTTCCAGAGTTGGCGTATAGCAGTTAACTTCCAGTTAAGTTAGTCGTTGGAATACTTTTCTCTATTGTTGAGCAGAGTTTAATAAATGTTTGTTTGTTTTTTATAACACCTGACTCCATTGATAATTCATTGTTGTCAGTCACGTGACACCATGCTGAATATTGGCACCTGTTGAAGTTATGAATCCTCGTCATGCCCAAGCCATTAGGTAATCATGCACAACTCCAAATGCGTACCGGTTGTCGGTATATATATTTATCCATCTGTCCTCACTGCAGCGTAGAGCTTCTATCAGAGCTACCAGTTCTGCTACCTGAGCTGAGCAGCCCCCTGGCAGTGCTCCTGAAGCTAACTCTTCACCTGTTCCCTTTACCACAGCCCATCCAGTTCGTGGTTTCCCATCTATGTACCTCCTAGACTCATCTATAAAGATTTCGTCTGCTGTTCCTTCCAGAGGTGTTTCCTTCACACCGATATCTTCTTCCTTGACAATTTCTATTTGGCACTCATGTGCTTCTTCCTCGGTTAGGATGGCTCTCGCGGGACTCTCCCCAGTGTCTCTAACTATAGTTACTGATTTGTTCTTTGGAATGAGAACTGTCTCCCAAAACTGCTCTTTGGCTATCGGTGACTGCCCTCAGCCTCCCCGTGTTCAGGAGCTCTACAATGCTATGGGGTGTGTGTAGGATCAGTTGCCCCATCAACACAACTGGTTCGCCCACGCGGCGCAGTGCAAAGCTGCAACGCAGCAGGGGAGTCCTGCTGCAAAGGAGTCCAGTTTCGTAGAGTAATAGGCCACTGGCCTTCTAGAGTCCCCATGGCCCTGCACTACTACCGCGTTGTAGAACCCTCCCTCGTTACTACAGTATAGGTGAAAGGGGCAAGCTGCATCTGGTAACCCTAGCGCGGGTGCAGAAACCAGGGCTTTCTTGATTCCTGTAAAGGCCTCTTCCTCTTCTGACCCCCACCTGTCTTTTACCTGGTCCGGCAGTCCTTTGCTAGGTGCCCTGGCTGCCAGCAAGCAGAACAAACTCTCCGGGACATCACAGCTGCTGCATCCACTATACCCACTTTACGATTTCTCTTACCTTTCTTTGGTCTATCTCACTGGCCCACGAAACTATCGCAGAGTAGTTGGACCCCACCGTTATACGGAAATCTAAAACTTCCTGGTGGGCTGAGCTCAGGCCTTCCTTTAGCATTTTTAGGAAGACTGTGTAGTCCCTCCCTGGGTTATCCAACCTGGAATACTCCTCATATGCTTGATATTTATGTTCTGCATAACCCTTGGCTTTCTCGTCAGCTTTTTGAATCCCTGCCATTTTCGTTCCCCAGCTACTCTCCCCACGCCACCCCCCTCCAGTCATTGCCTCCCTTCCCCTTTAAAAGAGCGATAACTTTCTTCATTACTAGCCTCCCAGTAGTTGCCCATGTACCATCCCGCACCCCCTGGGCCATACTGTCCCACATATTTCTTGGGCACTTTGCTTTCATCGACGCATATATATCTTTAGGGTGCATCTGGTGAATTTCAACCATTTCCTCTGGTGTACCTCCAACCGAACAGATCCAAGTGTGAGTGTTATTTCAGAAAAATACTCACCAACTTAGACTGCTAGGAACACTGGTCACACAACGGGTCACGAAATATCCCATTCCTGACACCAAATGTTGTAGCGTGGATGAAATCACTGGAGAGACAGAGTTACTGGTAGATACAAAGCAGCTTCTTTATTCGACACAACAAGGTACAGCAGGCATCATACAGACGGAGACGCTTTCGGTAGAAAGGTCTGCTAGCCCAATGTGGGCTCGATATTTATATGCTAAACACAAAGGGCAATCGCTATTTAAAAAGTTATAAACAATGAAAAGACAATGCGTACTTCTGAAGCTACATACAAAATATTACACCTTCTGACTTCATCCTTTCCTTCCGACGCCAACATATCTCGGTTGGTACTCACAGCCTTTTGGAGTGCAAGTCAAATCCACAATACATTTATTTGGTATTTTACGTGCTAACATAGAAGACAATTAATATTATAAAGTATAGATAATACTATCTTCGAAACTACCTGTAAACTTCACACTTCCATCTGCAGTGTCTGGCCAGTATCCCTATATTCACAACTTTTAGGAAATGCATTGTTGTGAACTCAATCCACAGTACTTTGCCAAACAGAAGACTGGTGGCCAGAGTCACTTAAGTGTAAATGAATCATCTACCCAAAAACTCACTCTAACACATGTTAGAAACTGAATTTCTTTAGTAACATTCTACCCATTGCTGTGCATTTAATATTTGAGTAATATTGTAAGAATATCGTTTGAATAAGCATTCTTTGGTGTTTACGGATGACATGGAAGGTATACGTCATTACGCTACCACGTCATATGTGCGCGCCTCTCTGAAAGTAAAAAAAAATCTAAGTAGATACATTTACAGTATTCCTGGTTCCATGTTTTTCTTTTGATTATTTTAATGATTTCGAGTTACAAAACATAATAGTGGCATCTAGGAAATTTTAAAATGAGCCCAAAATGACTACCTACCTGTTGAAGCGCAGTGAGCTGTTTGAGTTAAAAAGATGTGCAGCAAAACATTCATATTTTTAAAAAGCGTGACGTATTTGTTTCCTCACAAGGGAAAGATTTAAAAAAGGGACAAAGTTACAGAAAGGGCAGAAAACGGATGGAAGTCTTGGGTTAATAAGCAGTGAGAACCGGGTGATAACAATCATAAATACAAAAAATGAGCAGAAATGGTTGGCTACATCAGAAAGACGCATTTGATTACACAACAGATCACTAGCTGAGGTATACTGAGCAAATATGAGCAGTAGTTTGAAGCAAATGGAATAGCCGATGAGAAATGAATGCCAGTTTTACTGAGTGTAATAGGTGGGAAAGCATACAGTTTGCTTCAATGTTTAAATGCTCCAACCAAACTCGGTGAAATGTGCTGTGCTGATATCGTGAACGTAATGAGGAACATTTAGAACTAAGACCTTTGCTGACTGTAGAATGCTTTTGTTTTCTTAAGAGGAATCAAAAGGCAGGGGTACCAATTTCATCTGATGTGGCTGGATTGAAGAAATTGTTTGAGCATTGCCAGTTTAGTAATTGGCTTAATGATGCACTCAGAGTTTGCTTAGTTTGTGGAATCTTGCAAGAAAGCTTTCAAACAGACTCCTAACTGAAACACACATTTAAAGGAGCAGTTGAATTTGATATATCAATGGAAACTGCAGAGGCACAGTTAATTTGCAGTCAGGAATGAAAGTTAGCGTAAATAAAATTGCAAAAGTCTAAACAGAAACCCGTCTGGCTGAACAAATTGTGTTACTATTGCAGCAGCGCCTCACCTACACCAATGCAGGTTTAAAAGTGAAAATATAACAAACAAGAGAAAAATCTGCAGATGCTGGAAATCCAAGCAACAGACACAAAATCCTGGAGGAAATATAACAAAGTAGGACATATAAAAAGAGCATACTGGGCAGACAAAAAGGAATAGGCTGCAGAGGGAATAGCAAAAGATAAAAGATTGAGCTGCAGTTTCAAAGAGAATGCTCATCTGCATGCTGTTAATGAAAAATCTAATAATGTTGAGATGGAAAGACAAGAAAACCTTGGATGTCCAGAGAAGTGTTGAATATAGTCAACAAAAATGAAAAGTATGTAAAGCTTCAGAAGTAAGGATCAAATGAAGCACATGAGGAGCATAAAGAAGCCAGCAAAGAACTAAAGAAGGGAATTATGGCAATTAGGAGGGGCCATGAAAAGTCCTAGGCAAGTAGGATCAAGGTGAATCCCAAGGCATTCTATACATACATCAAGAGCAAGAGGATAACTAGGGAGAGGGTGGATCCACTCAAGAATAAAGGGGGGATCATTTGCTTAGATGCAGAGAATGTGAGTGAAGTACTTTATGAGTACTTTGTTTCAGTATTTACCGAGGAAAAGGACATGGAGGACCAGAAGATCAGTGTTGAGTGTATAAATATGTTAGTGTCGAGGAGCAGGAAGTGTTGGGCCTCTGAATGAATATTTAGGTGGATGTCCCTCGAGCTTATTGGGATCTACCATAGGTTATTAAAGGAGGTAAGAGACAAGATTGCTGGACTGGCTGGCTGGCTGGAGTGGGTTGATGGTTTTTGGTGGAAAGTAAACTGAGTTGTTCGAAGAGAGAGTCGAGTTGTGACTGGAAAATGGCAGAGAGAGAGAACATCAAGGAAAGAGCCAAGCTGTTGAAGGAAGTTTCTGGCGAGAGTGGAAGTGAACTAGAGATGGAGGTCGGCGGGAAAGAGGAAGAAAAGAAAGCAGAGGTACAGGATATCAAACTCTGAGGAGTCAGCTGATGATCAAAACAGGACAGCAAAACAATGGAAAGAAGATGAGATTAAGCAATTATAAAACTAAGTGAAGACGGGGCGTCTTTTGGTGATTGGAACCCCATTCATTTGATGAAGATGCTCAACAAAATTATAGGCAAGATTAAAGGAGCAAAGATTTTATGAAATGGATCGCTACTAGTGATTTGTCGGGATAGCAATCAGCAAGGTAAAGTGATAAGATTATGTGAAATAAACGGCAAAGAAGTACAATGCTAAATACCCGACAATAGCAAGTGGACTAGAGGAGTTATTTCGGGGATACCAACAAAAGTTACTATGGATGAGATTAAACAGAACATAAAAGGAGCGAAAATTATTGAGGCCAAACGTTTGAAAGTTACAAGAAACGGGAAAAAATGTGATAGATTATCGGTAATGATTAACTTTGATGAAGAGAGATTGCCGACTAACGTTTACTTAGGGTATATGTGTTATGCGGTTAGAATATATATACCACCGCCTTTAAGATGCTATAAATGTCAGAAATTCGGGCACATTATAGCGGTCTGCAAAGCAAAACAACGATGTGGGAGATGCTCTAGAAAACATGAATATGGGAAATGTGAAGTGGGAGCTAGGCTGAGATGCTGCAATTGTGGCGAGTTACACAGCGCAGCTTATCAAGGATGCCTTTATAGCAAGAAGGCGGCTGAGATACAATATGTAAAAGTAACTCAAGGGATCAGCTATGCAGAGGCAGTGAAAGAATTTGATGAAAAAAAGGATGTCAAGCAAACAAATACAGGGAATAATAAACTGGTGAATTGTGAGAGCTGTAGTATGAAAAATAAGGATACACTATTAATGAGTAGAAAGGATTGCGTGCTTTTTATGGTGGATGCAATTAATTGTTCAGCGCAAACAAGCAAAAGAACTGAGAAAATTAAAATTATCGTCAAGTCTGCAGAAAAGTATCTTAGTATTAAAGGGATTAAGTGGGAACAAGTCAAAGAAACGCTGAATGGAGGATCCAACAGTTCACAAGCAGGGGAGATGGAATCTTAATGGCAGTATATTTATCGCAAATGGTCAAGAACTTAAGAAATGATTATGAAGGCACGTAGTCCTCTTCTGTTGTCATTTAGTAATGCATGCATTAAGAAATGATACATTATTTCCTCCGATGTGATATCACAAAACACAGGACAAACCAAGACTGAAAAAACTGACAAAACCACATAATTATAACATATAGTTACAAACAATGTAACAATACCATAACCTGATGAAGAAGTCCGTGAGCACAGTAAAGTTCAAAGTTTCTCAAATGTCCCACATCTCACGCAGACAGGAGAAGGAAGAAAAACTCTCCCTGCCATGCCGACCATGGTCCGACTCTGAGTCATCCGAAAACTTCGAGCTCTGATCAGCTCTTCAACACCAAGTACTGAGCGCCACCTCTGCCCGAACAATTTGACCTCCTTCTCAGTCGCCAAAAACAGGCAAGGCTGGGGATTTTGAGGCCTACCCTCCAAAAGATTCACGACCGCACAGTAACGACAGCAGTGAACGGGCGTTTCAGAAATTTCTCCAGATGTTCCTCTGTCCATTCTCCATCAAATCAGAATTGTCCATGGCCCCTATTTAGCAGATACGATATCATTTTTCACTGTTGGGCTGCGCACGCGCGGCGCGCTGTCATCTTCTCCTCCCGCTGAATGTTTCAGAACTTAAGGAAAATCTTCAGATTTTATGGTTGAAGCCCAGAGTAAATGTGCAGAACTCTAATGACAAATAGAAGTACCCGACAAGAACAACGGTGAGTTGGAAAGAGATTGGAAAATGGAGGAAATTATTACAAGGATACAAAAGGAAAAGGAATTTGTTGCAAAGTGAATCATCTACATTCAGATTATAAAATGAAAACATGGAAACAAATGAAGAAGACCTCCGAGGTCTCAGTAAACAACTGCAGGCTACGATTCAAGAAAAGGAAAACCTGAAAAAGCAGATAGACTTGAAAAAACAGCAATTTTAAAAGTATAACGTGTGATAATTTACTATTCTTTAACAAGACAATTTTAGTCTTACAAGTGATGTAGATGAAATCAATGTAATTGAGGTATTGCAACTACGCAAAAACATGTGACAAAATTAGGGAAGAATAGCAGTTTGCGGCATTATCTAATGAGCGCATTAACCATTCACAAGGAATTGCAACTACAGAGTGATGCTAATAGAGAACTGCAGGCTGAACTAGATTTTCTAAAGTAGAGAACTCCAGGACATATTTGGTTGGAACACAAGAAGTCTAGCAGGTGGTGATAATGCACTGAAAACTGGGTGCCAACTGCCATAAAACAAAAAAGAAGAAGAAGAAGAAGATGATTCCCGGGCCCTTGTTATCTTCATGTCCTCTCTAGCCACAGGTGAGGTCCCAGAGGAATGATAGGTGACCAATGTTGTGCTCTATTTAAGAAGGAAATAAGGGACAATCCTGGAAACTATAGACCAGTGAGTCTTACAGCATTTGTAGGAAAATTGCTGGAGAAAATTCTTAAAGATAGATGAGTATTTTGGAAATCCATGCCGAATTAGAGAGAGCCTGCATGGCTTTTTGTGGGGTAGGGCATGCCCTCCAACTTGATTGACCTTTTTGACAAGGTGACGAGAGAGATTGATGAGGGTAGGCAATGGACGTTGTTTACATGGATTTTAGTAAAGACATTTGAAGAATTTTCTTTGTGAGGCTAATCCAGAAGATTAAGATGCATGATGTCTGCTGCGAATGGGCTGTATGGATTTAGAACTGGCATATGCATAGAAGATAGAGGGTAGTGGCTGAAGGGACTTATTCATGCTGGAGGTCTGTAATTAGTGGTGTTCCACAGGAATCTGAACTGGGACCTCTGCTGTTTGTGATATATATACTGTAAGTGATCTGGATGAAAATGTAGATGGATTGGTTAGTAAGTTTTCGGATGATACCAAAACTTGGAGTATCGGTGGGGTTGTGGATAGTGTAGAAGAGAGGCAAAGACTATAGTGTGAAGTAGATCAGTTGCAGATATGGGCAGAGGAATGGCAAATGGAGTCTAACTCAGTGTCACATACCCCGTGACGGGAATAAAGAACCAGCAGAGATGGAAAACACTTTGGAGTCTAGTATTGCTATAAACCAATCATATTTATTAGTAACTACGCAATACAGTAAAATAAATGTAAATAAGTTAAACAGGTTAGCAATGATTATATATATAAGTAACTATATCAGTAAGTGTGGAAATATATGTATTTGGAAAACCAAGCTTTTTTAAGTCTAGGGGTAAAAAGATACACTCTTATGATGTTGAGTAAAGTTCAGTTCAGTTTGTGGTATTTAGTTGAATAGCGATGGATGGAGAGAGAGAGAGTGAGTTGAGTCTTCAGGTGAGCTGATGCCGTCGATCTTCTCGTCATCCTCCGAAATCCTTCACAAGTCACCGACTGTGACTTTAACAAGGGGGACCGGCTTTCCTGTGGTGAAGCTATCACCCCGGCAAGAGTGGACACACAGACAACTCCCCACCAGTCAACCCCTTCTCCTTCACTGGTAGAGCAATTGGATCGATCCGCCTGATCGATCCTCCAAAACCCACTTTCTCTGCGGGCACAACAATGCTCATTCAGTGTCCAGATCATGTGTCTGAGGTCTGTATCATCTGACCTACTTATTTCTCTGTGCTGAGCATCACCTGTCATTCAAAGAGTCCCTCCTTCCTTTGTCTGCAAAGAAATGCAAGCAAGCAACAAGTCCTTGAAAGTAACATCAATAATGTGCTGTCGGTCACCATAGCAACCTTTGAGCTGCTCGGTGTTATCTCCAAAGTTACCTCCCGTGCCCTAATGTGACAGTCCAACCATTAATGTTTGTCTTTTTCTCTCTTTTCAAAACAAACCATCGATGATAAATAACTCTCTCCCTCTCTCTTCAAACAGTTAATAGGGGCCCTCCTGGATCCCCTCACACCAAATAAATGTGAGGTGTGGTACCTTAGCAGGGTAAATGCAAGGAGATAATACATGTTTAAGGTCAAGATCCTTAACAATGTTGCTGAGAGATCTTGTGATCCAAGTTCAAAAGTGGCTACACAAGTTGATAAGGGTGGTTAAGAAGGGTTATGGAATGCTTGCTTTTATTAGTCCAGGCACTGAGTTCAAAAGTCAAGAGGTTATGTTGCAACTTTATAAAACTCGGGTTAGGCCACATCTGGAGATTTGTATACAGTTTTGGTTGCCCCACTATAGGATGTTGAGGGTTAGGAGAGGGTGCAGAAGAGGTTTAACAGGATGCTGCCTGGTTTACAGGGCATGTGCTATAATGAGAGGCTAGATAAGCCTTGTGTTGTTTTTTCTGGAGCACCAGAGGCTGAGGAGAGATATGACAAAGGTTTACAAGATTATAAGAGGCATAGATAGAGTGGAGAGAGATAATCAGTTTTCCAGGGTTTAAATGTTTAATACCAGAGGGCAAGCATTGAAGGTGAATGGGGATAGGTTCAAGATGGATGTGAGGGGTAAGTTTTGTACTCAGAGAGTTGTGGATGCCTGGAATGCACTACCTGGTATGCTGGTCGAGACAAATACATTAGTTGATTGTATGAGATATTCAGATAGGCAGATGGATGTAAGTAAGATGGAGGAGCATGGACATGGTGTAGGTAGGACAGGTTAGTGTTTGAGTGTTTTTGATTTGCTTTTCAGCTGGTTTGGTACAAAATTCTGGCTGAATGGCCTTTTCCTGTGCTGTATCTTTCTATGTTCTATGTTCTTTGCACGCAGGACACAAGGGTAGCCTTGAGATATATGATGTGAAAATTAAGAATAGACAAGCAACATGGCTTACACAAGAAGTTAACGGCAAATTAATTAAAATGGAATTAGACACAGGTTCCACTGTTTCAGTTATTCCACAAAATGAGTTTGAACATCATTTCAAAGATACTGAACTGAAACCTGCAGATATCCAACTGAGAACTTATACTGGAGAAAAGACAACTCCTGTGGGAATGACATTCGTAACAGTGAAATACAACAATCAGCAAGCTACATTGGGCTTGTTTGTGATAAAAATAGGAGGAGCTGAATTGTGGGGTCACGAGTGGCTGAGGCAAGTACAGATTGATCGGAGATCCATCCACTATTTGCATGTCACATCCCCTACATTAGAATAAACTGAAAGCAAATTAAGAAAGGTACTGGATGATGCCACAGTAGTATTCAAGGATGGCATTGGAAAACTCAAACATACCAAGGGTAAAGAAATATTAAATGAAAATGCCACACCCAAGTTTTACAAAGCCTATCCGGTTCCTTGTACCATGCATGATAAATTAGCTACTGTGCTAGGTCGCAATGGGGTTGAAGGAATTCTTTCCAAGGTTGAGTGGATCCCATGGGCAATGCCAGTGATCCCAGTAGTCCAGTAAAAGGGTCTGTCCGGGTCTGTGGTGATCTTAAAGTCACCATCAACCCAGAGTACTGAAAGTCGATCAATACTCTCTGCACAGAATGGAGGATATCTGTGCAAACCTTTCTTTAGGGAAACACTTCAGCAAACTGGACTTACTAATGCCTATCTACAGAGGCAGATGGAAAAAGAGTCCAAAGTATTTTTCACCACAAACACTCACAAAAAGTTTTATCACTCTGATAGGCTTATTTCTGGAGAAAACATCTGCATCTGCACTCTGGCAGAAAGCTATGGACCATGTGCTTCAAAGCTGTCCAGGTGCTTAGTTTTACCTGGTTGACATCATTGTCACTGGTAAGGATGACAAGGAATATCTCCAAAATCTCAAGGCAGTGTTAAAATATTGAAGATTATGTGGTCATAATCCTTTTTAGGATTTGTCAATTACTATAACAGGTTCCTGCCAAGCCTGTCTACTGTACTCAACTCCTTGAACTCGTTATTACAGATCAAGAAGAAATAACAATTGGAAAGCAGTGTGAGATGGCTTTACAAAATGTAAAGGAAATGGTGATGTCAGACACAGCATTCACACACAATGATCCACACCGTCCAGTGGAGCACACCTGTGATGCTTCACCTTATTGTATTAATGCAGTCATGTCACATGTGATGAGTGATGGAAGTGAACGCCCTACAGCTTTGCTTCATGTTCCTTTACTGCCGCAGAGAAAAGATACGCACAGATTGACAGAGAGGGCTTGAGTCTGGTTTAGGGTGTAACCTGTTACAACTAGTACTCGTACGGGAGGAAATTTGCCTTCATTACTGACTATCAACCACTAGTGTCCATTTTCAATCCACAGAAGGGTGTTCCGCAAACAGTGGCAGCATGAATGCAGAGATGGCTCTGTTCCTTGGAGGACACAACTACAAGATCGAATCCAAAAGGATGACTAATCACAGAAATGCTGTTGGATCATCCCGTTTACACTTGGAAAGGAAATACATGAAAACATGACAAAAGAGGACACCCTTTTGATGAATTCTCCCTAATGCAAATTGAAAGTCTCCCTATTATGGCAGAGATGATCCAAAGGGAAACCAGAAATTGCCTCACACTGTCTCAGGTCTACATGGCCGCCCAAAATGGCTGGAATGTGTGGCAGAATCTCCAGCTCTCTCATTTTTCCCAGTTTCCCCTTGGATGGACTTGGTCTTGACAGGGGTTGCCTTATGTGGGGATTGAGAGTTGTTGGTACCATCCAACCTGAGAGCTAAAGGGTTGGAGGAACTGCATGCTGGTCATCTAGGCATGGTTGAAATGGAAGTGTTGTTGTGATGCTTTGTCTGGTGGCCTGGAATAAATCAGCAAATCGAGCAGCTTGCCATGCACTGTTCAGGAAGCCGCCACACCCAGAGCTGTCAGAACAACTTCCAACAGTCCCAGAGTCAACTGCTTCAACCACACCGAGCAGGCCCCAGAACCTGAGATTGTTTCACTGTCACAAGTCTCTCCCATCCAGAATTACATTATCCCACAAGAGTAAGAAATCCTCCATAGTGATTAAATCTTTAGGCCTGAATATGACAATTTAATATCTATTATGCTGTGACTGTCTACATTGTAGTTGTATATGTAGTATATTGTGTATATATTTAACATATTTCTCTCTAATTATTATATATATATCATAATTGTCTATACGTCTAGAGAGCAGTATGTTACATATTGGAGCTGAGATGCAGTTTATATTGAGTTGGAGCTTATAACTAAAAAGGAAGAGTGTTGCTTATTTAATATTTGAGTAATATTGCAAATATATTTTTGAATAAATGTTCGTTGTTGTTAATATAATTCTTTAAAGGATATATATAAAAGTATGTGAATGGCAAATGCCATTATTCAACTATGTCATATGTGTGCACCTCACTAAAAATAAAAGTGCAGACGACTTTTTTTTCTTGGCTCCGTGTTTTTCTTTTGATTACTTTTATGGATTGGAGTTACAAAATATAACATCTATAATTATAGATCAGCTTGCAACACACTCACCTCACTGTTTCATTTCTATATAATTTTCTTCACCAACTAAATGGAAAAATTTAAATGTTTGAAATGAAATTTCCACTGCATAATTGGATATTTAAAATGCATTGAAGTAGGTCTCCTTTATTAGATTGAGCTTTTGCAAAGGAACACCAGTTTTAATTTAATTTTAATTGACCCTCCTGAATGGTTTGTGTCCAATGTACAATTACCATCTGCCCATTTGATTTTGTATGGAGAAATAATTGTCAAACTATATAGATATTGTTGTATGAGAAAAGAAAAGCCATTACTATTTAGTAGAGTGAAATTTGACTGCTAATAAAAAGATGTGAATATGGAAAGAAAACTTTTTCTGTGTGCAACTGCCATTAATGCACAATAATAGTGATAAAATATATAAAATCTTGGATTTTCCTGGGTTTCTTTCTCTACGTAATATTTGAGTTCCATTGTGTATATGCAATTGAATCAGAGTGCTGCACAGGATGAGCAAATATAAAAGGTTCATTGTTGATTGTACAGCTTCCTGTTTATTTATTATTGGAACTACAAATGACAAGAAAAAGCAATAATACCAGTGCATCAGCCCTGCTATATTTTCTAACAGAGGTAATTGCAATGATATATTTCCAGAACCTTGCAAGTTTTCATAACTTCCAAGTCAGACATGCAACACAGTTGTGGCAGGTCTCATTGGGTACCGAGCTGGAACCAGGAACCAGAGCTGAGTGACAATCTTCCATTCTACACATACATGTATTGTACTGTATATAAGCTTGGGAAACGAAATCTACTTTCAAAAGTTTTACAGACGGGAGTACTACAAGCACAATTGTTTAACAATACATCGTTTTCTCTGAGCAACTCATAGCCCGTGGGTTTGAGCTGAAGATACCTTCCAGAAGACAGATTGCCAAGCAAGCAGTTAAATCCATTCAAGTATGACTTATTGTGCATCATTTAGTATTTAATCAATCTTAGCTTGTTTTCTTCTTTAGACCATCTAACCTTGGTGACTCCTTTCTTTGCAAGTCAGAAGGATCCTCAGAAAGGATTTTACCAGCACAGGCTACAAATATGACCTGCACATCCAATTCATGCAGAGCAAAATCTAGCAGCCTTCTGGGTATAAGGGCACAGCAGCGATACTGTATAGGACGGATATAATCGGAATAACATGGCCAACTCTGATTATCTCCTGCCCCAAAGCAAAGAACCAGCTATCAAAACTCATTTCTATTAATATGATCATTTGCTGTAGACCGCATTAACTAGCCTTGGGTGACACATATCTGACAGGACCTAAATAATTATTTGTGATCTGCTGTGTTGAGGACTTGAGTCAGCAAAAGGAAAAATGTTGACAGTTGAGCACGCAGGGAAAAGGGGGTAAAATGGAAATTCAAAATCAGTGTAGTTGTAATCAGCATCAGTCAATTGAGACTCCACAAACATTGTTCAGTGAATCAAAAGATGGAACTTGTATAATTTTAAGAAGCCACATGGTTTCACCAATACCAGGCTTCAAGATTAATTTTTTTTTCCCCTGTTGCAACATTATGGCAACAAATGCATGAAGATGTAATGGTCATCAAATCATTCAGCTAAAAGACAGCCTAAGTTATCAAAACAATCGAAAAGATTCAACGGAAAAAATTGGCACTCTATAATGTGAACTGAATCACTATTTGGTGGACTACACCAGCAGTGTAAAATTATGTGTTGTCTTGGAAAGTAATCCCACATCAATTAAAAGATATCCCAGCCCTGGCATAAACACAACGCATCAGCGACAGGAATAATAAATAGTCTTTCTCTTTTATTTAGTGCTTACTGGGTCTGGTATTGTGGCAACATGATGAGAACTCAATTTCTATATATTTAGTACGTACACTGTAACACACTGCCAGCTATTAAAAAACAGTTTATTGAAGCATACACATCTTAATTGTTGCCATTTTCATTTTTTTTTTCACATATTAACAGCACTGTGGAAAGTCTCAAGTCTGCTACATTAAAAGATACAAACACATCACACCTCAACAGCATAAGAATTAAAAAGGCAAGTTGACCAACAGACAACATCCACAGGCAGCTTTTTTTTGTATTCAAACAGGTTAAATGATATCCAGCGATTTCATATACCAAGGTCAAGACATTCAAAAGCTCTTCATCCAAAACAAATCACTGACTTATTCAGGACTCATCTTTGTTTCTTTCTGAATCATTTTGTTGTCCAGTTAAAGGTGAAGGGAATAATGACAATACAAAAGAGAATTCAGTAAACATATCTGTTAGTACCAAGTTGCAATGATTGACTAAAGCGAGATTTTAATATATTTTTAGTATGACCCAAGGAATTGTAATAAGCAGTTTAATTTTTATATTATGTTCTGCCTGCCTCTCTCTTATTCCAAATCTCCACTGATTTAGAATGGACTGGATTCTGCATCAACAGCACTTTGGGGCAAGTCAACCATGAGACGATAATCTTCAGAGTAAAGCGATCAGGTCATCAGAGCTCTCTGGTGCATTGCTTAACAGTGAGCCAGTACAACAGACCATGAACGCTATCGATTTGGGAATGCCCATCTCCGCCAACACTCCATTCTTGTAATCCCTGGGGACAGCAGAAGTTAAGCTTGCATTTCAAGGTTGCAAGCTTTACCAATCACAATAAATTGAGTACTTGTGCTCAATTGCAATGCCCTCTGTAATAGTTGTCCATGCTTCCAAATGACACAGGAGGCCATTCAGTCGATCTAGTCAATACCAGCTCACAGCGATCCCATTCCCCCACTGTTTTTCCCCGTCATCCATTCTCTACATCCCATCAATTCTACCATCCGGCGACACTAGAGGGAATTTTACAGTGGTCAGTTAATCTACTAACCTGACAATCTTTCTTTGGAGGAACCCAGAACACTCTGAGGAAACCCAATCTGATCACAGGAAGAACATACAATCTCTATACAAACAACTCTGGAAGTCAGGAGCTGCGAGACAGTGGCTCTACTAACTGCACCACTGTGCCCCCGCCCCCCATTGCTTAGGTGGCATCTCTTCAGAGTGCACTCAGGTTGGAGTCTGAATGAATTGCAAAAGTGAGTTCCTTCTTTTGGATGCTTGACAAAACACAGAAAATGTTCATAATATATCTGCTTTACAATCTCATTTCATATACGTCTTTGTATCTCTAAAATAGCAAAAATATCCTTTCATTAGGCAGGGATTTCACCCTTTTAAAATCAGCTTCCTCTCTGTTCAAGGATCTCAATCAGTGAACATGCATTCTGGTGAGTGCACAATACAGAGCAATTATGGGCCTCTCATGGTGTCCGTTGGAGTGAAAGGAAAGGGTTTATAGTAAGGTTTACAAAGGGCCCACAACTTAGGGACAATCATCAGTGAATTCAATAAAGAATTTAATAGAAACAACTCTATCCTGAGAATGGTGAAATGTGAGACAAACAGAGTTTTTGACGTAAACTATGTTGATATACTAAAGAATAAGGGGAAAAAAAAGGGATTTTCATTTATAAAGTACCTTCACAGCCTCATGTTATCCCATTTTTTAAGTTCAGGCATGGATTTAATGTAGGAAACTAGATCAAAGCTAAAGAAAGTTATGCTTTCATTGTGGCATGAGAAGAGCTCTTATAAGGGACGTGCCAGCAAGCACTAATTAGTTAGAATAGTCAGTTTAATTTTCCCGCAGTTAAATTGAAACAGCAAAATGAAAGCATAACTCATAAATAGTTCAACAATTTTCACCATCTTGGTTGGAGCTATTTCTTGACAATCTGCATGCTTGTTGATTACCAATATCAAGGAACTAGACAAATTTGTACATGTAAGAGGGCTTCACATGGATAATCAAAATTAGTGAAGAACGCTGAATGGTCTTCCATCTGAAACATTGACTCTTGTTTCTCTTTCCACAGACGTGGCGTGACCTGCTATTTCAAACATTTTCTGTTTTGCTTTGGTATCAGAAGGATAATCTCACTCCTTTCTCAAGAACTGGAGTACTGCATGCAGGAAGCAATTTTGCTCAATGAGTCCTGAAGAAGGGTCTCGGCCCAAAACATCGACTGTTATTTCATTTCCATAAATGTTGCCTGGCCTGCTGAGTTCCTCCAGCATTTTGTGTGTGTTACTTTAGATTTCCAGCATCTGCAGACTTACGCATGTTTATAATTTGCTGCTATATGAGCTGGTAGGAGATTTTTGAATGAAATGACGCATTGTGGATAATGCTGTTTTATTCCTATAAACAGTCACCACTTCAGGCCAGACTCCACATCAGGACTGGGAAGGAAGCGGGCAGAAGCAGAATATGAAGGTAGGGGGCAGGTGAAGGAGTTCAAGATGGCAGGTTGCTGCCTAACCTGCTGAGTTCCTCCAGCATTTTGTGTGTGTTACTCGAGTCTTTCCAGTATCTGCATATGCTCTTGTGTTTATGCAGCTGAGTAATGTATTGCCTTACTCAGTGGTACTACTTCCCATTCCAGGATAACGGTAAAAGGAACCCCAGTGGGAAGATATTTTGCAGGGATATTATTACCAAAGTGCAATTGACCACATGTATGAAATTATGTTCTTGATCCAGCTACAAAAACTCACACATTACACCTGCTTCTAATTGCCTCTGGTTAGTCATTGAAGGGAGATGATACCATAGTCAAAACTGATAATCATCTACATGTAGCTACTATATGTTGTTATTTTTTTTCCAGACTTTGCACTTCTAATAAGAACCACACATCCAGAGGTCAGGGTGCCACACATCGTTGTCTGGGTGTTTAATTGCAATGCTGATCCTTAAACTTAGCCAGGCCATATAAGTGAGGTTTATTTGGAAATTGACAGTCACTGATTACAAATTGAAGAGTGGACAAAACATCAGAGTATGAGAGATACGAACATATATGTGAATTGATGATCCCTTTAGGTAAAGCTTCTTTTTAAATTGGCCTTTTAAAGTAAGTATCCACATAACTTCACCCCCAATTGTCCAATTTCTCAAGTTGTATTGTGCATAGCATTTAAAGATCTCCCTTGACACTTCTGAATCTCAACAATCGACAGTTTTCTTTATAAACGTGTACAACATTTTAAATAAGGCAGCAATTAACTGCAGCTTCTAGTTACTCATTTTGCTACGTATGGTTCTTAAGTGATAATTAGCTTCCAGCAGAGTACTTCAATTTCTCACATACATAATGGTATGAGACATGCCATCAATAATTGAACAGAGATAGTGCCTGCTTTTAATATAACTGAAAGTGATCGCATAAACATGAATTATTATCAACTGAAACAGAAATTGTCTGCATCTTATCTACTCCGAAGTCTGCAGCATCAAGAGCTGTCTTCTGCAAAACATTTCAAAACAGCAAAAGAAAGAAGGGACAGAGAGAGTCTTAAGATTTATTAAGCACCTTTCACATTTATGAAGTATCCCAAAGTGTAACACAGCTCAATTTATAATGTGAGTAGGACAGTTACTAGTAAACTTTCTCCAGGCTATCTTAATAAGAGAGCAAACAAATAAAGTGTTTTATTATGCGGTTTTTTTAGTGAAGGATGGATTTTGCTTTGGACATCTCCACTCTTCTCCCAATTCATTGTGCAGGTGCTTTTTCCGCACCTGAAAAGGCTCCCAAGTCTTAGTTTAAAAAGGAAAGTTCCTCTGGCAGGGCAGCACTCTTGTAGTAATATTTTGGAGCATCGGCTTAGATTCTGGAAAGTATCTGAAACACACATCTTTTGGAAAGCAGAAGGAAGGAAAATGTCCTGTCATCTGAATCAATGCTGCTCATTGCAAGCATTAAGAAGCTTGTAGTTTCATTATTCACCTCAGCTTACAGTTTTTTAAAGGATTTTTCATATTTTTTGAATATTTCTGTTAATCCACAGAAGAAATGAGCATGTTTTGAAGGGGTCTCGTGAGAAAACAGCATTCCAAAATAGAAAACAGCTCATCACTGCTGATCAGCTCAGCAATGTGCAGCTACTTTGCAATTAAAATCTGGAATGAAGGTGACAGAATCTGAAGGACTGAGTGAGCCATTTAGCCACATTTGCCTGCTTGGCCATTCAATAAAATTATGCAAGACTCTAACTAGGAGTCTGCAAAAACCCTTTATCTCTTGGTTCTCTCAATGCCCAAATACCTCACATAACATTACATTACAGGCAAAGGCCAGTTTGGTATGTGACTCCATTAATGAAGGAAGCAGAGTGGCTCCTGAGAGAGCTCACTGGATATCCAAGCTGCCTTTAGTCCAAGTTCAGATACTGGATCCATATTACCTGGCCCTAACCGGTTGTCATTGGGCGACCTATATAAACGAGGACTTTGGGGAAACTCAATCGTCACTTCATATCACAAACGAATTTCCATGTGAAGGGAGTGGTAAGCAAGTGTATGAATTTTCCTCTGGTCAGTCAAAATATTTTGCAGTGTGAAATATCAATTTCCCTTCCACTGAAGCTATTCTAATTAACCCTTGTTCATTTGCACACTGCCTGGATAAGAGATTTCCTTGTGCATTGACTAAATAAGTAACATGTCTGGGATAACCATTCCTGGATCCTTGTTTCTTTGACCCCAAACAATTACACTGACTTCTCCACTCAGGTCACTAATGCTACAGTTGACGACATTAGGCAGATCATGTCTTCAAATGCCTGTCATCTGATTCTAAATTCAGATACTTTATTCATGGCAGGACATGACCAGGTGACCAGAGGAAAAAATTCAAGGATGTGCTCAAAGCACCCTTGAATAAATGGAATATGTCTACTGAACCTGGGAATTTCTGGCCCAAAATGAAAGAGACCTGGGATGGTATTGAGTATATCTAATTAATGTATCAGGAGTATGCATAGGCATTGTATAATGGTGCAAGGAGCAAACACCTCAAAATCTCTCTAGTATTCTGCCCTGCAAACCACCATCTATCTATCTGTGGAAAAATCAGCCACTTTGAAACCCACAAAGCTGGAGTGAATGTATGTCATTCATAATTCCAAGTGCCTAAGTAGAAAAATACCACACGTAAATGAAAATTGTTATCAATCATCAGTGGACATTTCCGTTGTGTTTAAATAAGTAACTTTTTCTCTCAATGAGTACAGTAACTTAACAAAATGTTATATTACAAAATACCCTCATATCACTGTGGAATAACAAATTGGATGATGCCATAGTGTTCCTGGACTCAAAAATGACATTACACTGGTAGACAAATGTCCACAGCTAACAATTTGCTTCATCCTTCGGAATTACCCACACTGGTTCCAAACTGAGTGAGTGCATTGCCAATATTTTATAGTCAGGAATGAAATAACAGGGCAATGACAAAGTACTCACCAACAGCTGTGTTGTTAATTGCAAACATTTTTAATCATTCTCTTTTGACAGTGTAAAAGTCTACTGCAATAGGTATCACAATATTTTATAGATATTCAAGGCTCTAATTTCAGCAATTTTCAGCCACAGCTGTGAGTACTTGCCATCCATTTTATAGGGTGCTAACAGTGTGATAAAACAAAGAGAGGCCATTGCTGGACGAGTACAAAAAAGTCTAATTGGTTTAAATTTTCCAAGTTCCAGCAGTTAACCCCATCTCACAATTGTATGATGTCATCAATATGCATCAAATTAGACTGGTTATCCTTAAACAACTTCATCTCCTGCTGTTAATAAGTCAAAGGAAAACTGCATCAAGGCTGTTGATCAGATTGATGTGTTAATTGTGAAGTTAGAGCTGAAAACATCAGAGACATTTGATTGTTATGCTTTGGGCATGGAACATTCAAAGCAATACACACAAAATGCTGGAGGAACTCAGCAGGTCAGGCAGCATCTATGGAAATGAATAGACAGTCGCCGTTTCATGCCAAGACCCTTCTTCAGGGCTGAGAAGGAAGAGGGAAGATGCCAGAATGGAACATTCAAGATGCTGGAGGTCCAAGAAACAGAAAGGGTTTGCTGGAGATTAAAACGGGATGTGGAGGGTACTCAGTAGGTCATGCAGCATCTGTGGGGAGAAAGCGAGTCAACATTTCTGGCCCCTAACTTTTCACCGGTACAGAGAAAAGAAATTAAGCATGTTTTAAGAACAATTAGGGGAGTGGAGAAAATAAAGGAAATGGCAGTGATTGAGAAACAGAGGACTCAGTTGCATATGTTCGATTACCAACATTTCTGTCCCCTCCACCACACCACCATAATCCTGCATTTTCCACGACCTTCAACATGATGCTGTCAACAGATTTATCCTCACTTCTCTTTCCTTTCATTCCAGCATTCCATATCATAGAGAATCTGTTTATTCTCTCCACCTTCTGCCTGTAACTTAAAACATAGTTGACTGCTAACTTTGCTCAGTTTCGATGAAAAGTTAACTTCATTTCTCTCCCCAAATGTGCTGCCTGACATGATGAATATTTTAAGCATCCTCTGTTTTTATTTCAGAATTCTAGTATTTGCATTCTTCTTTCATGTTTCAGAAACTAGAGATGAAGTTCTCTTAACAAAAGGAGATGAGCACTTGGATGAGAATCTATATTACATTTACAAAAGTTTGTAAAAATATCCAGAGGTTGGTCATCAATTTTCCCATTGGATCTTCTCAATGTTGTCTCTGTGAAGCTTTCCACAAAGCAGGAATGTAGGGAACCTAAATTGCTTACTGTTGTGGTCCTATCACAAACTTGGCTTTGTCCAATCTCACTGTCATGCCATACACGTCTGTAGGCCAATACGGGTGGATATAAAACCCCTGTCTTAACATTTTACCTCTGTTTTACATTTCATAGAAATGACTATGTCTCTGAAGGGCCTTCATTTTCAGAACCTGAAGAGAATGGGATATTCTTGTGAATATATTCCCTTTGTGTTCCCAAGAAATAGTTGAATGAATAGAAAAACTCTTTTGCAGTATCCAACAATTCTGCTTCTTCTACACGAGTATAATCTGCCAAGTACCTGCTCCTTAAGATGCAGATCGAGTGATCTGATTAAATATCACCGCAGCAATAGTATCCATAAATCTTATGCTCATTGCCCCCCCCCCATGCCTAGTTTACCTATGATGTAGAAGGTGGGCATTCAACTCATTAAGTCCATAGCAATCCCAGAGTTATAGAGTTACAGAGCAATACAGCACAGAAGCAGGCCCTTCAGCCCATCTAGTCTATGTCAAAATGTTATTGTCTCGTCCCTCTATAGCTCTGCATATCCCTCCCATCCACATACATATCCAAATTTCTCTGAAATGTTGAAACCAAACTATGAAGCCTCATCAAACAATGAATCTTGTAATTTTGGATATCTCTATCAAATCTCCTCTCATTCTCCTATGCTCCAGTTCCTAGGTCTATGCAAATTTCTTTCCTTTCTCTGCCCTACACTGCAAAAAAGACAGTTCAATGTACCACCAAATCTGCAGAAAGCAGACACAACAGTGGAGTGGGAAATGGCAAAATGATAATTAATGCTATACGTATATACCTCATAGTGGAGAAGATATTATATCACAGCCATCCAGCTGAGCTGAAACATGACTTGAGATTGTTCAGATTATTGTAAGATAACAAAGGAACAAGAATATTCCAGACTTGTCTTCTAAAACAGCAGACATTCCCAACAATAGACAGTGATCAGGAATGGGAGGCCTTTCCTCTTTCCTAACATCCCAATCATTGTTTGAACCTGCCAGAGGGAATATTGACCTTATGTGGAGAAACTTGGAAGAATTACAGTTATGTATAGGGGAGAGAAAAAAACAAGAGAACAATGCCACCCAACAAGAACACAATTAAGTGTAAAGAATAGGGATGTATGAGATTCACAAGCAGTTGGTTTTTACTTTTCTTGCATCTGTCAAGGAATGTCACATCAGTACTGAATAGACTAAAACACTTCACAAAAGAAGCTTTGCATTAGAGTTTCAAAGGATGGATAGAATTATTAAAACGAGAGGCAATTAATGAAAATTGAAACTTGGTCCAGAACACACACACACACACACACACACACACACACACAGTTGTTGAACTACTCCTAGATTTTTAAGCTGAGACTCATGCCGTCAACATGAAGATGACTATTGTGTGGAAATTGGGCTGAATTATGATGTAAGGTACATGGATGCAAAAGAGAACGTTGAAGTCAGGATAATAAAATCTTTTAAAAATGTTCATCATTCTACAAACTTCATAATACTTTTGGAGGTCTTTTTAACGTATACATATCAGTACTGGGCTGCAGGATCAGGTGAAATGCTGGAAACTAGTTTTCATTCCCACATTTAACAATGGGACTTTCTCTTCCTGAACCCACCCGCAGATTTATTATTCCAAACTGCGTGGTCCTTCGTAAGTTGAACATGCGTGACAAATTAATTAGTCAGAATGTCTCAGGGTCGGGGACCTTTTCTGAAATTATAAGCCGGTTTTAAAACTGTAGGAACTGAATCCTTGCCAGGAAATGTACATCAGATTTTGACCAGTCAGGGGCCACAATGAGCTCCACTCACTTAAGGACAGACAGTGCAAAAGAAAATAGAATGCAACACACACAGATGCCAGAAGAACTCAGCAGGTCAGGCACCATCTATGGAAATGAATAGACTGGATGTTTTGGCCAACACCCTTCTTCAGGACTGAGAAAGAAAATATAATGCAAGAATTAAAACAGTTATTTAAAATCATTTTTAAAAATGAAAATGACAGGAATGCACGGGCCACTCAGCATCTGAAAAAGAAAATGAAATTGTCTTCTGACAGGATGAAGTATTTTCCAAACGATGGGCAAATATTTTTGCTTTGTTTCAGCTGTCATCTGGATAATTCTGTATTTTCAGCACTTTCCCATTTTATTGAGAGAAAAAAAATCATCAGGTCTTTCTGAATATTTCCTACTGATGATGGAAGTAAAAAATGCTTGTGTTGAATTATTAAGTCAGTGGATGGCCCTTAAACATCTGCACATCATTAATCAAACAGTGAGGGGTAAACACTGTCAAATTATGAATCTTTATTTCTCAATTTACGAGCTGACCTCCTTCCCCTTTTGAGCTTTTCCAATTAAGAAATTTTTTTCTGATGTGCCAACTATCGTTAACCAATGCTGAGTCAATATCACCAAAGATGCTGCTTAATTTTTGTTCTAAATGCTGGACGTTTAGGATAACATACACTGCACTGCTCTGTGGCTACAAGTTCTACAACTCTGAATATGATTATTGAATTCAAGAGACCACCTTTTGAGGGGGCACTTGACAAACAGCTTGAAGTGAGATTGATGTGACTTTTGGGGAAATGGGTGTTTTAAGGTGCTCCCTGAATCCAGTCCTACCGTGCCAAAGAATGTCACCGACAGACAGAATGTAATTGTTCATAACAGTGCCTTCCCCCACCTCAATAAACTCCCGACTTCCCCATAAAAAAGCTCCACACTTGCTCATATATGGCACATTCCCTTATTCCTTAATTATTTTTGAATTGTTTTACATCCCACTTACCCCAGTAGAACCATTTTTATTTTCTTTGTGTGTATGTGTGTGTATTTGTAATGGGGTGTGTGTGTGTGTGTGCTTGTATGAGTGTGAATGTGTGTGTGCTTGTATGAGTCTGAGAGTGTATGTGTGTATGTGTGTGTGTGTGTGTGTATGTGTGTGTGCACGCATGTGTGTGTGGGTGTGTGCATTTTCTGTACAAATTCATGCTAGTTACCAGCTAGCATGTGCACCTGTGGAAACTATATGAATGCGAATAATATTTTGGAATGGCAGTAGTTCACAACAAATAATTCTGACTGCCTCACATCCTGGAAGGCCTTCCTTCGCGTAAGGTGGGAATGACAAAGGTGTCCTTGTCTGAAGGGAGAAGAACCATGCTTGGACGAATTGGTTTGCTGAATCACCCAATGCCCCTTCCCAACACTCCCCATCGACTCCTTGCCTTTCCCCAAGAAATCACTTTGTGGTACGTGTGTTTGTGTTTTTCTCTCTCTCTTTTTTTTTTGCCGCTGTACAAATCCTGTCGGAAAAAGTCAACAAAGTTTCGTTGTCAGTAGGTCAGCCTGCTTCAGGACCTCGGAGTTGTAAATGTCCAGGGCGTGGTTTACCCGCATGACCTCGCTGCTGTTAAGCTTGAGACGGTGCTTGAGCATGCAGGAGAAGAGGTCCAGCTGCGCCTTGCCTGGGGCCACGGGCGGTGCCAGCCGGTTGATGCGCTCTCGGATGTCCAGCAGCAGCAACATGACCGAGGACGAGGAGTGGAACTGGCTGCCCTGCGCGTATGATTGATTGACTTGCTGGACCGCGCTGCGCAGCAGGTCGGTGTTGAAGCGCAGGCTATAGCCGTACACCTGCACGTCTGAGATCTTGATATAGATCTGACGCTTGTTGGGGTCCGAGAGGTCCACGGGACCCTGGGCCGTCTCGTTGCGCAGGGCGGCCGGCAGCTTGGCCCGGCTGCGCAGATAGATGTGGACAGTCTCGAAGACTGTCTTCCACCGGTTACCCAGGAGCAGGGTCCAGTTATAGCACGGAGAGTCGTGCAGTCTCGTTTTCTCCCAGCTGGGATAACCATACTCGCCAATCGGCGTGTTCCAGCCCTCCGAGTGACTGCCGCTGAAGGGGTTAATGTAAACAAAAAAGATCGGGTCCAGGCTGCTGTTTCTCATCTGGCAGATCTTCATGGACAGGCCCACCACCATGTGGATGAAGTCCACCCGGTTTTTGTTGCTCTTAAGGGTCAGCGACATCCGCTTTCGCCATCGGGGGTCGAAGAAGGTGTCCAGGCGGATCTCGTTGCTAATGAACATGGTCTGGATGGATAGTCTCGAGTCCTTCTTGGCCAGGAGGTAATTCAGCTCCAGGTCGTGGAAGTCCAGCTCCGTCTCAAAGCTGACGAACTGCTCGCTACGCTCCGAGTCCACATTCTGAGGCTCGCAGCGGCCCCGGTACAGCTTGTATCCCCGGTTGCAGGAACCGCAGAGGGAGATGTTGGCCAGGCTGCACATGGCGCAGCTGCTGTTGCTACCGATGTTGCAGGGGATGGCCCGCTGGCACAGATTGGCAACAGTGTGGCACACGCAGGTCTTCTGGCTCTCCAGGAAGATGCCCCAGTACCCGTTCTCGCTGCAGTATAAAAACGACTGGACTCGATTCAGCCACTGATGAACTGACCTGCAGACAGAACAAACAGGGGTGTCAGGATCGATCCTGGATACCAACTAAAAGGCAATTGCACTTATCGAGCCAGAATCTCCTTCTCAATGGCATATTCAACAGTATAGCATCACAAGAAAACTACACACTACATGGTATACTTGCAACAAATCTTCTCTTATTCTGCAACACTATATTCTGCTTTCTGTTTTCTCTTTACAACCTCGATGTAATTAAGTATGGCATGATCTGTCAGGATGGCACATAAAGCTAAAGCTATTCACTGTACCTTGGTACATGTGAGAGTAATGAACCAACCATATATATCTCAAGAGTCCTAGAATCATGCAGCATAGAAACACACCATTCAGCCCATCAGGTCCATGCTAACCTTTAAGTACCCCATATGGTCCATAGACTTCCATGACTTTGTGATTCAAGTGCTCAGCCAAATAGTTCTGCTGCGAGGTTAACTGCCTCCATTGCATACTCAAAATTCAGAGTATATTTTATTATCAAAGTATGTATACTTTATATAATGAGAATCGTCTCCTTACAGGCAGCCATGAAACAAAGAACCCATTAAAAACAAAAGAAGACCGTCAAACACCCAGCGTGTGGAGAGAAAAAAACAGAAATCATGCGAACAATATTCAGAACTTAAGTTCACAGCGCCAGGCATCACTGCAGCCGATTCAGAAGGCCTTTGTCCAGCACAGAGTCCAGCAAACCCCGTAGAGCAGCAAGCCAAACCAGTCTGTCCCATGCTTCCGACCACTTCAATCTAGCCCGGGGCTTAAATCGTCCAAACCTGGGGTCATTCCTTGCCCTCGGGCTCAGGCTCCGCTGCATTGATAAGGACTGTACTCAATCTTTCCAATTCGGCACGGAACTTTCCTAGCTTCGCCTGGCTCTGCTGCATCAAATTACATGACCTTTCCAATTTGGCTTGGGTCTTCAATCGATCCAGCCTCAATTGTTTCCATGCCTTGTCTCAGCTCTGCTGCACCGAACTGACTCTATGTCCACTCCAGCATCTCCAGCTCGGACATACTGCAACCGTCCTGCCCCAGCGAGAGACCAGTAACACCGCAGGTGTGCCAGGTCATATAGAAGCTTCATCTCAACTCCGACAGGAAAGCCACAGGCCACTGTTTGCAGTGATCTTTTACCAGAAAAAGGGTGAATAACAAAGTATTTAGTTGCTTTCTTTGTTTCATTGACCGCCAGCAAGATGTTGCTCAAACCAGTAAATGGCACAACCCTCCCTCTGCGTGAAAAAGTCCTTCCTCAGATTTTCTCTAAACCTCTTATCCTCAGATTCCCTCTAAATCCCTACCTTTATTCCTGTTATCATTTTAGAATCTAAATAAGATCATTTATGGTTGTCACAGTGGCACAGATCTTACAGCTCCACGAACTTGGGTTTATCTGTGACCTGGTGCTGCTGTCTGGAGTTTTACTGTTCTTTATATAATCAGAAGGGCTCTCTCTGGATACTCTGATCTCCTCTCAGATCCCAAGAATATACTGGTTGGCAAGTTAACTGCCAACTAGAAATTGTCCTTAGTATGTACGTAACTGGTGCAATATAGTAGGAGTTAATGGGGATGAAGTTAGAACAAAACAGAGTTGATATTATTGAGTGCTTGATGGTCAGCTTGGACTTGGTGGGCCAAATGACCTGTTTCTGTCTGTACCACTCCATGAGATCACCAATTACAGGAGTTTAGCTTCAGATGTGGACAATAAATACCATACTCAAACTTGTCTACATACCATACTCATTTCTTTTTGAACAACAATTAATATTTTTACATACAACTTAATATGTTATATAGCATAAAACTGACATCAAATTAAAATGAATTGAATTGAATTGACTTTATTACTTACATCCTTCATATATATGAGTAAAAATCTTTAGCCTCCTAACTTAAAGCTATTAATAAAAAAAGAGTCCAACAAATGCTTCAGGTGTGGATCCCTAACCAGACCTAATAAAGTCGCTGAGTTATTCACCAACACTACCCTATTTAGGCTGGTAAGGGATTATCTGTTATTTTCATCAACAACTCCAGTGAGTTACAATTGTCGATTTAAGAATTTTTGGCATGTTTGAATACACACACACACACACACACACACACATGCACACACACACACACAGAGAAGAGAGTGCACAGTAACACAAAATTTTGAGTTCTCAAGTGAATCAAATGGTCTTTCATCCAGAGATGGATTAAATTAGTTAATGTGAGCACATATTTATTTATTTATTGATACAGAGTGTGGAGGAGGCCTTTCCGGCCCTTCGAACCACACCACCCAGCAATCTCCCAGTGTAATCTTAGCCTAATCACAGGTCAATTTACAATGGCCAATTAAGCTACCAACATCTTTGGAATGTGGGAGGAAACCTACATCATCATGAGGAAAACGTACAAACTTCTTCCAGGCAGCAGCGGGAATTGAACCTGGGTTGCAGGTACTTGTAAAAATTTGTACTAATCACTACGCTACCATGCTGCCCTGAATAATTTAGCTCATGGGGGAGCTGCGGAGCAGACTCGATGGGCCGAATGGCCTTCTTCTGCTCCTCTGTCTTGTCTTGTCTTGTCTTGTGAATAACAATTCATGCATAGAATGATGATATGCACCCTATATTAATCTACATTCAGTCCTGATCACTAGGCCATTATTTTTTCACTTGCAAAGCCATCTTCTCAATGGTGGTGGAAAATTATAAGGGCAAGTTGTCACGGTCCCGACTGTTAATTCTCCATTTTTTCCTAATTCCCTTTGATGACAACACACCTGGTTTTCATCAAGACCTGCAGCATAAAAACCCCAGCTTTGCACCCACTAGTTGCCAGATCGTTGGTTTTGTCAGTGTGGTAATTAACGCTTCCCGACCGCTTAGGATTGTGTGTTCTAAGTTTTGCTTCAGTACCGAGGTTTACCTGTGAAACCCAGTCTCTCCGTGTCAATATAAAATCCCACCTGTCTCCTGCCTTCCTGCTCTCCCTCCTGTTTGCCGTTCAACGCTCACACCCGCGTCTGCATCCTAACTAAATCTCCGTGCCGGTGTCCTGCACTTGGGTTCGCCTCATTGGTTGCAACAGAAGTATTAGTGCCGTCCTTGTGTGAGAACCGTCAGACTATGTTTGTGGTTAAGTTCTGGTACCATGCTTCAGATGTGGACTCACCAAAATAACAGAGAAGCTGAAAGGGCTGAATATTTCCATGACTGGATCACTATTCCCTTGAGTAAAAGAGATCAAGCAGTGAGTTTAAGATAACTAAAGTACTTAATGGCATGGGAAGAAATGAACTATTTCCTGTGACAGGGGAGTCTGGAACAAGTGGGCATCAGCTTAAAATGTTCAGAGAAAGGACCATCTTGTGCAGACTTACTGAAATCTCGGAACTAATCCCATACCATCACCTCCTCACCAGATTGTTACTGAGACCAGGAGGAATGAAAATCTTAAACTGGGATTGCTGGACTTGCATTTGCTGAGGACAATAAGTGAAAAAGAACAAAGAAGGTTAAAGAACTTATGATATAGATCCATGGATGGAATGATTTAGTGGAGTTCCTACATGAATAGAATAAAATTACAGTCTGTCTTATATTCAAGTTACTGGGCTAGACTTTGCAGCCTGCAGTGACTTGAAAAAAAATCTCCTGATCTTCTCTGCAAAAGGTTGGCTGCATTAATGACAACAATGATGAGTGTGGTAACAGGACCTCTCGTGACATAAAGTTGATGGGGATGGGCGTAAGAACTAGCCTCATCATCATAATAATAGATGAAAAAAAGTGCTGACAGCTAAACTACTCACACGACATCCATTCCAAAATCTGCCTAGCCACTTGTCAAAACTTCATAGCAATGGAATGTTTCTGAACATTCAAAGAAACATTCAAATACTTTAAAATGCTGCTAATATGATGACACTTATTCAAAAGTTGAGCATTAACAATTCTTTAAACATAGCTTAACATGTAAACAAATACAAACAATGATGCATAATCTTAATAATCCGTTTCCCCCATTCCTGCCTCCCAACTTTTGCCAGTTGACTACATTGAAGTAAATAGGGAAACTATCCTTGTTCTGAGTCCAATCTTGTGCAGTGGGTTGATGCATTCTCTCCGTAACTTAAGTCCAACATTAAAACACAGTCGATCAATCTGTTAAACATAATTACATAAGAAATAAAAACAAAAGCAGGTCTTTCAGCCCTCCATGCCTGCTTCATCCATCAATAAAATCATGGACTATATTTTTACCCCATGCAGTGACACTATCTTTTAATCCCCTTGACAGCTGACTGCAGATTTGAGACTTAATCATTTGTGATACTGTCTTTGAGACTGGGTGGATAAGAAGGCACATTTTGGCAAATATACAATAAATTGCAAGATCTGGGGAAACATGCAGTGCTTCCACCAGGCAAAATATTACATGGTCCTGGCCAATCTTAGCCTATCAGGGTGTGGACGGATAAATAGAATATGACTTTAGTTTATGGTATTATGGTTCTTTGCAGAACTTTTATATTGCCAACTGTAAATTAGATTGACACTCCTGAATCACTAAGGCACTTTTTCCTCTCCAGTGGGCTGAGATTATGCTAATAGAAGATAAAAGGTTAGTTAGTGATTTTCTTCACTTTTCTTACTCATGCTTTAACAGGATCAATCAATCATATGAATGCAGTATGCATTAGCTGTGTAAGGCTATTAATGTGAATTTGATTGAATACTCTTCCTTTCTTAATAAAGTTGTCTTATTTAAATTATTTCCATTCAATCCATTTCCTTTTCATTTCTTACACCTGTAGTCACAGGGCATGAACAGGAATTTATTTCCACTGCTGTCAAGGGGCACATCAAACACATTGATGATATACGTAGATGGAAATATGCGCTTTTAAAATGCTTAATGATTACCATGAATGGTGTTCGTGACTTTGCTTACCATCCCCACCAAACACACCAATTAGCCAAATTTCTCTGCTCCCTCTTGAAGGTTCTTAGCTTTGGAAACATAGAAACATAGAAAATAGGTGCAGGAATAGGCCATTCGGCCCTTTGAGCCTGCACCGCTATTCAGTATGATCATGGCTGATCATCCAACTCAGAACCCTGTACCTGCCTTCTCTCCATACCCCTGATCCCTTTAGCCACAAGGGCCATATCTAACCCCCTCTTAAATATAGCCAATGAACTGGCCTCAACTGTTTCCTGTGGCAGAGAATTCCACAGCTTCACTACTCTCTGTGTGAAGAAGTTCTTCCTCATCTCGGTCCTAAAAGGCTTCCCCTTTATCCTTAAACTGTGACCCCTCGTTCTGGACTTCCCCAACATCAGGAACAATCTTCCTGCATCTAGCCTGTCCAATCCCTTCAGAATTTTATACGTTTCAATAAGATCCCCCCTCAATCTTCTAAATTCCAGCGAGTATAAGCCTAGTCGATCCAGTCTTTCATCATATGAAAGTCCTGCAATCCCAGGAATCAATCTGGTGAACCTTCTTTGTACTCCCTCTATGGCAAGAATGTCTTTCCTCAGATTAGGGGACCAAAACTGCACACAAACCTGATGATTAAGTTACCGTAAATGTGACTATTTCTCCTAATAGTGAGTATTGAGATATAAAAAAAAGTACTGGGATACCAGATCATTCACCATTCATCAGAACAAGGCAGGAGCAAGTTCTAAGTTACATAGAAAGGCAGAAGGGTTGGTTTGAAGGAAAGAGTACAAAACATAAAGTTTCTGGCAGGGTGGAAGCTGGTGCTGGTTGATAATGTATGACAAAGGTATGTCTGGATGAAGCACAGACAGTTGGAGACAAATAAAACAGGAAACAACTGAACCCTAGAAACACAAACACGGATTGCTGGGTGAACTCAGTAGGTCAGATAGCATCTATGGAGAGGGATCAACAGTAGATGTTTCGGGCTGAGACTCTTCATCAGGGCTAGAAAGGAAGGGGGAATAAGCCAGAACTCGAGGAACATTCTTGTTTTCTTCTCATCCATTCTAGAACTTCAAATTTCTTTAGCCTTCTCGTGGTTACATCTCCCCCTCCACCAGGCATTCCTTCACTACTCTCTCTCTCAGAAAGCATTGTACTTGTAAGTTTCCATTTTTGCAATTATTCTCTTAAATGATAAAGATGGATTCTTGATCCTCCAGTCTATCTTCTCTCAATCCTTGCACTTCATTTGTCTATCTTTCATTTGCCACATTATTTGGGATGGCACGTCAGCGTATTGGTCAGCACAACACTGTACAGTACAGGTGAACCGGGTTCAATTCCTACCACTGCCTGTAAGAACTTTGTACGTTATTCTCATGACCGTATGGGTTTCCTCCAAGTGCTCCGGTTTCCTTGCACAGTCCAGTGACATACCGGTTGGTAGGTTAATTGGCCATTGTAAATTGTCCTGTGATTAGGCTCAGATTAAATCAGGAGATGGCTGAAAGGGCTCAGAGGGCTTACTTCACACGGTATCGCAATAAGTAAATAAATAAATCAGCACTACACTTTCTCTGTAACACTTTATGCTTCATTCTGTTTTTGTACTATTTTGATATATAGAATGATCTATCTGGATGACATGAAAACAAAAGCTTTTCACTATCACTCAAAGTGCAAAGTAAATTTATTATTAAAGTACATATATGTCACCCTGAGACTCATTTTCTTGTGGGCATACTCAATAGATCCATAATAGAATAATAACCATAATGGTACCAACTAAGGTGTTCAAACAGTGTGCAAAAGAAAGCAAAATGTTCAAAGACAAAAACAAAGAAATAATAAATAAACAAACAAACAATAAATAACTATTGAGAAGATGAGATAAAGAGTCCTTGAAAATGAGCCCATAGGTTGTGGGCACATTTCAATGATGGGGCAATTTAAGTTGAATGAAGTTATCCCCTTTGGTTCGACAGCCTGGTGGTTGACAGGTACAAATGACAATAATAAATCAATTATCGATTACTAACCTATTACAGACCACCACTTCTATTCTCTCTGTCCACCACTCCTTTCACTCTATAACATAAATAACATGTTTCTAACTCTTCCTACCATCAGCTTTGCTTCTCTCTCCGCAGAGCTGACGCACGTGTACTTCCAGCATTCGTCTTTATATAAATTACGGATTTCATGCACCTGCAGTAACATGCGTTGAGTTATATGTGTTTATTTATTCCAGTGGGCTATCAGTCTCACTTGTGATCTTCTACTTTTTTGACATGTTTGCATATGCATCCACAACCTCTCAAGAGGGGGTTGTTAAGTACAGATTGAGAGAGAAAATCCTGTCGTATTTTATATTCAGATTGAGAGGTGATCTATTGCAGGTGCTTTAGATGATAAAAAGTATTCAATACAGTACAGAAAGCGTAGCTATTTCCTCTTAGGAATCACTAAATGTAATATATTTCTCATTGTGAATGGAAGAGTAGGTAAAATAAAAAGTACCCATCAATTTACTGCAAATAACTGGCATTTTTGCTCTTCATTTTTCAAATCCTTATACCAATTATTTACATGCAATTGCCAAAGAGGTTACAATACTTACTGACGGTAAAAGTATTTCTTTTTTGCCCCTTGCCTCCCACACTTCATCTACTTCCTTCTACTTAGAATTTTATTTACTTGATTTTCTCCTCTCTATTCACTCCCTGGAGTGAGATGAAAAACAATCACCTCAAAAAAAGGCTATTTCGTTGAAAATTTGATTTATCAGCCTGAACTATATAGATTTCCAAAACCAAATAATGAGACCCCATTTGTCAGTGGTTTGCTAATCCCCATGGCTCTTCGTTGCAAATCTTTACAAGACATTGTATTTCTGAAGGAATGAATTTTAACATGCTGTATTTTACAACATTAGTCCATGTCATTGATTGTCCTTATTCAGGTTGTAATATGAGCAAAAGATCCATAATGCAAAGCACATATTGTTCCACAAATGGAAGTTATTCTGAACTTCCACTGGATAGACAGTGCAGATAATGTGAGAGAAACTGAGAAGAAGTTAGGAGACATAATTTCAAGCCTGCTGGTGAGTAGGCTTTTAATTATGGTGAATTCTAAATCTTGAACCACCATGTAGTGGAAACAGCGATGACTCTCTCATGACTGAACCTGTCGTAGCCCCCAGCAGATGATTGTCTCCCTTACCTTTCTCGAGGCATCTGGTGGTTGGGATTGTGCCGGCAACGAATACTGAGACTAAAAAGCTTGCGGGCTGTGCGTTGGATCTTCAGCTTCAACATCTCCACACGGCTCAGAAGCATCTTGTAGCGTGCTTGGAGATCCCAGTCATTGCCCCAGTACTGGTGAACGGTCCCCATCATCAGGAAATGGGTGGTGGGTAAACGTTTCAAGAAGTTCTTGAACTCAACTGCAAGGATTGGTGACAGGTATGTATTAGATAGGGCAGTCATAGCTTCAAACAACAATGGAACAATCCTTTCTGTCCAATGAACCAACACTGACCATCAAGCACCCAATCGCTCCCATCCTACACGAATCCCATGCTTTAGAGTGAGTGCAAGCTTAGGGCAGCACGGTGGTGTAGTGGTTAGCACAGTGCTTTACAGTACAGATGATTCAATTCCTGCCACTATCTGTAAGGAGTTTGTATGTCCTCCCCATGTCCGCGCAGATTTCCGCCAAATACTCCGGTTTCCTCCCACAGTCCAAAGGCATTCCAATTGGTAGGTTAATTGGTCATTGTAAATTGCCCCGTGACTAGGCTAGGATTAAATGAGGGGACTGCTGGGTGGCAAGGCACAAAGTGCTTGAAGGACCTATTCTGCGCTGGATCTTAATAAGTAAAAGCGATAGGTGAATCTAGCAGAGCAGGGTCGATAGGCAGATGGAGAAGCAGAGAATGGAAATAGTGTCAGGGGCTGGAGGTTAACAGGTGGAGGCAGTACAGGGCTGACAAGGATAGAATCTGATAGAGGAAGCTGGAGTATGGAATCAAGTGAGGGAGGCAGGGAAGGCAGATGAGAACAGTAGGGAGGGGAACCAGTGGGAGGAGTGCGTGGGTAACGGACAGCTGGAGCGGCTGAAAGAGGAGAAAGCAACTAGGTGATGGGGGCCCGGCAGGTTGGAGGAGGAAATGGGTAGATCGGGAGGAGAGAGGACAGGAACTCATGGGAGTAGGTGACTGGAAGCTTGAGAATTCAGTTTGCATGCCACCTGGTTTTAGGTTACTTGGGCGGAATATGAGATACCGTTCCTCTAATTTGCAGTTGGCCTCAGACAGGCAGTAGAGGAAGCTGAGGACCGACATATTGGTTTGGGAATGGGGAGGAGAATTACAGAACAAGACAATATATGCTCCATTATAATGAGAGAATGCAGATATTCGGTGGATACAACAAAATACTGAAATTTATTTCCTCATAATTTCTGGATTTTCAGGTTTTTCAAAAACTAACTCACGCAAAGGGACCTGGAGGATTATAAATCAGACAAGCTCTTCACAACTCCCTGGTTTCAGTTAAGTTGTCAGCAGGAGCTCAAATAACATTATCAGGATGTGAAAGGTTCAACGATTTACAATTTGATGGGATACTACACCTCAGTCACTTCTGCATAATCAGTAATGGTATTTCTTTAGAGTCAGTTAATGGTATAGTTTCATTGGTGAGGTAAGCCAGTAAATTATCATTGCTGATGACATGATTTACAACAGCCTTAAGTAGGATGGAAATGAAATGAAGGCTATTACTCTGTTCCATGTCTTTTCCCATCTCGGCTACGTTTTTGTGATGGCTCATGAAGGACTATAAATCTGTGCATAAAGGAAGGTGCTGATTCAATGTAATCATTTTGTGAATCTACCATGGGAAGGGGATAGGACAGAGGGTAATGTATTAATTCCTGCATGTACAGCAAGTACACTCTTTCTTACTGAGGTCGCTGAATGACAACCAGAAAAGGCAGGATATTTTGCCAAAATCATCTCGCTTCTTAACTGGAATGCTAACGGGCCAAGCGTGGGATTTTAACTGCTCTCCCATACCCAGTAGGCTGAGGCTCAGGATGGAAACTATAGCAAGTCTGACCGGAGCATCAAACTTTATCCAATGGGTGAATTAAATTCTGGAGCTGATACCTCATTGAAACAGGAAACAGAGGGGGGAAAAAAAATCAATCACGATGGTCATCAGAGAGGCTCTGTCACTTGCCAAGGATTTTTTGTTTTGGAAAGGTACAATTCTTGGAGCAGATTCATGGATGTCAGTTTGGTTAACATTTTGCATGGGAAACAAAAGGTAAACAGTAAATACTGAAAGAATTGTTAAAGTGACAAGAATCTTTAATTGAGTGAATGCTATCCATTAACCAAGTGACCCGTCATGTTAATAAGGTAATTTTAACATCAGGCACTTGTCTGGTTTACCTGACATTTCAAAATCCTTATAGGCAGTATTCCAAGCTTCAGTAAGCCCAGCCAATGTATTTTCCATGATCTGGATGTCGGTGATGGGACAGTTACACTGTGGGAATTCTGCTGCACATTGACAAGCACACTGGCTGTTCTTACAGATGTATTCCCCCTCCGCATTGCACATGATGTAACTTAAGGCTGACTGCACAAACTTTTCCCTTAGGTATTCAGGAAGAACAACCTGGAGACCTACAAAAGCAGAAAACATAGGAAAAGGTGTTATTGATTTTTTATTTAATGCTGTTACTGTCACTGGAATACAAAACGTAGTCCTTGTCAAGCTGAAAACAGTACCTCGGCTAGTATAAAACTAGGGTTCATTAGGGCAATATAGCTCAGAAAATTAAAAAAAAATTGAGGAAATAAAGATTATATCAAGCTTGCTGTAATTTAGTAATGGAGTGCTTATTTATATACGTTTGAATCTCACAGTATTCAGGGATACTCATCCAGTTTTAATTCATACATTGTAATAGACAGGTTGCCGTCAATGTGCACTGTTGTTAGGATGACTAACAGCCCGGCAAATTTAATGCATCACAATTATCTCTCACTTAAAGTCAGTTCAAGTGAGGTGCCCAATTAAAAAGTTGCAGGTGTAGGAGGTGTACACGCTGGCTCAATGCATGATAAAAATTTGTTGCAAGATTTATGCTGCCATGGACTCCTAAAAAGGCAGGCTATAACTTTCTGGTAGTTCATCCAAGGAGCTGCAATAGTGCCAAGCAGTCTTTGTTGAACTAACTGGCAGAAGAAGGAGTAGATACTGCTGAACCTGGGCTACACGCATCCTTGGCAATTTGTCAATACTGATGAAAGATTAGCTTCATTTCTCTTTCCAAAGATGTTCCTAATAGTCTGAGTTTTTACAATAGTTTCTATTTTTTATTCTGTAATTCTGCATTTGCAACTTGGCCAATTACTCTTATGTTCACAGCTGATCCTTGCAGGATATATCTCAACTTACTCTGTATAAAAATAATGACATAGCAGTGGAGTTAAGAGTTCAGATAGAACTCTAAACTCTGGTAAAGTGAGAACTAAAGACAGAAAGTGCTGAAAACACTTAGCAATTAAGCAGCTTCTGTGGAAAGAAAAGTAGAATTAATGCTTCAGGTTGAAAACACTCTGATGGAACTGGGAAAAGAGAGAGAAGACAATCATTCTAAGGGGCAGAGAGGGCGGGGAAGGTTGAAACGACAAAGAGAGTATCTCTGATTAGATGAGGCCAAATGTGCAATGCGTTAATAAAGCATTGATGAATGTGAGAACTATGATTTAAATCCACAAGTACACGGAGTCATGGAGTACAGAAGCAGGACATTTTTGCTCATCATTTCTTCGCCAAGCATGAAGTACTTACCAGTGTTAATCCCCTTACCAGCACTTGGTCTACAGTTTTCTCTGCTTTAGCAATTGATGCGCTCATCTGGGTAAATATTCAAATATTGTGAATGTACCTGGCTCTACTCGAACTCAAGCAGGGTTTGCTTGAATCCAACAACCCTTATGGTGAAAATACTTCCTTGTACCCCTGAAAATTTACTACTTGTTACCCTATGCCCTTGGGTTTTAAATACATTTGTTATGGGAAAACATATTTTATCTGCACCATTTTGGCTTCTTATAATTATGAATGCTTTTATCAGTTAACCTGGAGCCGACTCCACTCCCAGGAAAACAAATCCAACATATCCAGTCTCTCCCATAACTAAAATGCTCCATTCCAGGCAACACCACGCCAAATCTCCTTTACACCCTTTCCAATGCAATCACCTCCTTCTTAAAGTATGGCAACCAGAAATAGATACAGTACTCCAGCTATGGCTGAACCAGTGGCCAGTGTTTTATGTAGGTCTACCAGAAGTCAATCACTGGTTTAGAAATTGTTATAGAATCAGTTGTATATTTGCTATGAGAGTATTCTTAGGAAGCAGTGCATTGACTCTGCATTCACAGTTGTAATGTGTGGTCTGTAACTCATATGTTAACCATTAGTTTTCCTCTGCAGATGTTGCCTCGCCCACTGAATTCATCCATTAGCTTGTTCTTCTTTTTCTCCTCCAGATTCCACTGTCTGCACATTTTCCTGTTTCTATCCTCCCAGCTGCCCAGTTCCCAACTGTTTTCCAGGATTTTGCAGCTACTTCACCTTTTCAGTATCTACTGTATTTCGCATTGAAGTGCAAGTTTAATTTCAAGTTATTGTTTGGAATTATATCTTTGTTCTTCTTTCTGTAGCCATGAGATGCTCTAGCTCACAAAGAAAAGTTTGAGAGAAAGCTCCTCAGCAGCAGCAATTAGATAATTCTGCTAGCTTGATAAGAATTTCAAGTTTTATTGCAAATCAACACTCTCCAAAATCAGAACATAATTGGAATTCTATTTTTGTGCTTTCTCTGATAAGCCATTTATTTTACAAACAGATTAATGATTAACTTTATTTGCAATATGTATATCAAACTGCAAAACGTACAGCGAAAATGCATTGTTTGCGTCAACCACCAATACAGTATGAGGGTGTGCTGGGGCAGCCTGCAAGTGTTGTGATCTTCCATCGCCAACGTAGCAAATGGATTGTTTGACTCTTTCATTTGCTGTCTATCTTCCAATTGGCAGGCTCTGTCACATGGTCCTTTCCTGTGTTTTAAGTCTGAAATAATTGTATCAATATAATAAATTTACTTCAAGGTTAGCTCAGGTAAGCTCTTTTGGCTTGTGCAAGGGAACTGTGCCTGCACAGAGGGTGAAGATGAAATGGAATGGGTCAGTTGAAACCACTGATTACCTGGACTTAGCTGGAGAACAAGTTAGATATAGCAGCTAAAACCTTTCAGGAAGATACAGGTGTCCCCCGCTTTTCGAACGTTCACTTTACAAAACCTCACTGTTACGAAAGACCTACATTAGTACCCTGATTTCTCTAACAGAAGGTGTTTTCACTGTTACAAAAAAAAAATCAGCGTGCCATAAAAGGCAGCGCGTGCCCCAAGCAGCTGCTCTCCCCCGGATTCGGAACAGCATTGCTTTAACACGTGCCTGTGAGCAGCCATTTGCAAGATGAGTTCTGAGGCATTGGAAAAGCCTGAAAGAGCTCGTAAGGGTGTTACACTTAGCGTAAAACTAGACATAATTAAGCGTTTTGATCGTGGTGATCGAAGTAAGGACAACGTGAGTTTGGCTTGTGGAAGCTGACAAAGATGATGTTGAATAGGTTTTGGCATCCCATGACCAAGAACTGATAGATGAAGAGCTGATGCAATTGGAAGAGGAAAGGATAACAATCGAAACCGAATGCAGTAATGAAATGAATGTGAAGCAACTGCATGAGATTTTCGCTGCAATGATAAAGTACACTTTAGTTTTGAAAGGGTACGTAGGTTTAGGGGATATTTGCAAGATGGTTTGAGTCCTTACAAAGAACTGTATGATAGAAAAATGCACGAGGCTCAGCAGTCAAGCAAGCCTTCCACATCAGCCACAGCAGACGACGAACCTCAGCCTTTGACATCGAGGTGAGCAGTCACAGGAGAAGATGAGCCACCTGCTCTAATGGAAACAGACGATGAGATGACACCCCAGTGTCCCACCACCCCAACACCTGGGCCACGGACAGATACCAATTCACGGAGAATGCAGCGGTAGCCGGGAGACACACAGCACATCTTTAAGAAAAAAGCCAAAATAAACATGCTAAATAATTAGGTGTTGTCCCACACTTAAATGTCGGCCCACTTAGCATGCTTATTTCAGCTTTTTTCTTAAAGATGTGCTGTGTGCCTCCCGGCTACCTCTGGACCCCTGCATGCTTTGCAGCAATGTATTGGTTGGCAGCCTGGAGGGTGGGGGCCACTGCACCACCCCAACCTGCGACGACGCAGTCTAACACACCATCATCAGTGTGCTCGATGTCTTCCCGATTCCGGTCAGTGATACTACACTGTACATACATTATTTCTACTTTATATAGGCTGTGTATTTTTATGTGTTATTTGGTATGATTTGGCAGCTTCATAGCTTAAAGTTTACTGGAGAGAGTGTTTCTGCCAACAGCGCTTGCGTGAGATTTTCTGCCGAGAGTGCTTGCGTGAGATTTTCGCTTCGGCGAACAGTGCCAGCAATGATTGTGGAAAAGTATTTCTACTTTATATAGGCTGTGTATTTATCATAATATTCCTGCTTTTACTATATGTTACTGTTATTTTAGGTTTTATGTGTTATTTGGCATGATTTGGTAGGTTATTTTTGGGTCTGCGAACGCTCACAAAATTTTCCCATGTAAATAAATGGCAATTGCTTCTTCGCTTTACGACATTTTGGCTTACGAACCGTTTCATAGGAACGCTCTATCTTCGGATGGCGGGGGAAACCTGTGCTGCAGAAGTATGAGAACACATGGCTGAAGGGTTGAGCTTTCTAAATGTCTCATTATACAATAAAGTAAAAAGCTGGAACTGACTGACAGCTCCAACAGATCCAAAAAGCACAATGTAGGATGATCTTTGGAGTTTATATCTATTGCCAGAATTAGATCTAATTAATACTCACAAAGAAGAGTGCTCACATTGGAAACACTATCAGAAAAAAATTAACATAGACAAGAGTTTGACATGTCTAGCTCAGGAATGTCATGCTGTTACTGATGTCATTTAGGAGGTGATTGTCCCATTCAAATTAAGAATCTTCTTGTGTCAACACTTTGTTTTAGTCATCTTTTACCCAATTCTGATCTTGTTAATTGATTTGGATAACTTTATAGTTAAAACAGCACACACAAAAAAAAAAGATGGAGTAATTTAGCAGGTTAGGCAGCATCTATGGAGAGGAACACACAATTGGCTTTTCGGCCCGGATCCTGAACAAAGATCTTCGCTTGAACATTGATTACTTGTTCCTCTCCATAGATGCTACCTGGCCTGCTGTATTCCTCTGCCATTTTGTGTGTGTTGGTCTAGATTCCCAGCATCTGCAGAATCCCTTGTGTTTGTAACTAAAAGATATATAATCAATCTTTTGGCTAATTGCTCTATTATTCAGTCATATATATCTGTACCAAAATAATGCCCTAATATTACTATTTTGGAGAGCTTCAGGCCACAAAGGCCACTGTGAATGCAACTTGGTATTTTTTTAAAGCCAGCTGGCCTGTCTCCGAAAGGGCAACAATGTGTTTGTTTGGCCTTAACATCCAAAACTTAGCAGACCAGGCAGCATTAGTGAACAGAAATAGACAGTCAACGTTTTGGGTTGAGACCCTTCACCTGGACTGAAAGATCAAGGAGACGAACCCCAGTAAGGACACGTGGCTGTGGTAGTGAGCCTGGGTGAGCATGAGGTCAAAGAGTTAAGAGGTGCCGATGTGTATTCGTCAGCATTCTTGGATGGGAAAGGGAAAGCAGTTGGTGAAGCACAAACTGGTTCCTGTTGTAGATCACCAAGCAGTAATCCTCTCTGGGAAGAGGCCATCTTGCCTCTTCCCAAGGGAGCTCTTGGCCCATCAAAGGTAAAGTGCTCACTGGAGAACAAACTTCAGTGAGAGTCAGAAAGATAAACCTGAGGGAAAACAGTTGTCTGGAGCAACATTACAAATGGTTGCATCTTTTCCCTTGTGCTTGCGATCAACAGTAGTGCTCACAGGTGATCACTCTCAAGCTGGTACCAGTATATGCATTTTCCTTTGGAGACTACTTCTCCTTTCTGCATACAACATCAATGATCAATTCTTCAAAGAAATAACATAGCAGGGAGGTGGGGATAAGATATATCTTGCCTCAGCAGAAGCGTGATACTGATTACTTACTTTCTTTGAGATTCACAGTCAGCATAAAAAAAAACTAGATAAAGCTAAAACTAGAGAAAATTAAAATATCACTCTTGACCCTTGGATGAGGGAGGTTCTCATTGAAATCTACCGGATGCTGTAAGGTCTAGAGGGAGTAGACATGGAAGGGACATTTCCATTATTAATAGTGTCATAGATCCAACGGCATATGAAACCATGGATATAAAACCAAGAAGATGAGGAATTTTGTTTGCCGGTGGATGGTGAATCTCTGGACTTCATTGCCATGGAGAACAGTAGAAGGCAGGTCACTGGGTCTATTTAAGGCAGAGATTAATAGGTTTTTGATTGGTAAGGGGTGTAAGGGTTTTGAAAAAAAATCAGCCATGATTGAATGGTGGTGCAGATTCAGTAGGATGAATAACCTAATTCTGCTCCTATACCTGGTGGACTTAACTCCTTTACTACTGCTAAGTTTTCAGCAACTGGATACCAGTGGTGACCTGAGATGAATAATAAATACCAGTAAGTACAATGGATTAACTTTAAATCAACAACTCTATATCAAAAGACCAAGGACCAAATGTGAGGCAGTCCTGTCTTGAATTGTGTCAGAATTGCAGTATTTTTAGAAGGCATACATCAAAAGCTCTCCCAATTTCTGTAACGTGAAACAGTTTTATTCCAATTGTTTACCTACCTGAGGCTTTGCAGTGATGTTTTCAACTATTCTTATTCTTCCTAGAATGGGGGAGATTGAATAGTGTGCTTGGCCTAATGTTGATTACACCAGTACTTACCCTCAGTGGAACCTTCTTTAGTACCTCCTGCATCTGGTCACTGGGTGTATGTTCAATGTCTTCTGCTGCTGTAGGCTATTCACTTCAAGGTTCAACATGTTGTGCATTCAGAGATGTTCTTTTGCACACCACCTTTGTAACATATGTTTATTTGAGTTACCATCATCTTCACGTCAGCTTAAACTAGTCTGGTCATTCTCCTCTGACCTCTATAATTAACAAGAACCACTACTCACTGGATGTTTTTTTTTTGTTTTTTACACCATTGTCTGTAAACTCTAGAGGCTGCTGTGTGTGAAAATCTTGGGAGATCAGCAGCTTCTGAGATACTCAAACCACCTTGTCCTGTGCCAACAATCGTTTGACAATCAAAGTCACTTAGATCACACTCCTTTCCCATTCTGATATTTAGTCTGCAGAACAACTGAGCCTCTTGACCACGTCCGCATGCTTCTATGCATTGAGTTCCTGCTACATGATTGACTGATTAGATATTTGCATTAAAGAGGAGGTGTACAGCTGTACCTAGTAAATTGGCCACTGAATGTATGTAACAATAAAAATTAACTGACCCATAAGAATGCTCTGTTGCCTACCAAGAGATTTTGGACTGCCATTTGTAGTTTCAGTTGAGCTCCGATAGGAGAGCAAAATGTCCAAATCAATAAAAGTTAATTCCACGCTCTCTGATCCAAAATATTAATACATTATTGTCATGATAATATATCAACGAAATGCAAAACAAGTCAGGAGCTTGCAAGCAAATGAAAACAAATGTAGTGAAATTGCTTAACACGTAAAAAATGGGCAATGAAATATTTGCTAAACACGTGTGACTGGACACTCCGAGGCGCTTGAAAAGATAGTTACAGCAGCCATCTTCATCATACATTTAAGGTCATTTGAACCTGAACTAAGGTGAGGCAGGGGAGCTGGCAATTTTGGGAACTTAATTACCGTCCCTGCCAATCTCTGATGTTGGTGACACTGGATTATGAATGAACATGTTCTCCCGGGACAGGTGTGTAACAGGACATCCGAAAGAACAATGTGTTACCAATCCTAATGCAATATTCAAAGGAATACCAGACAAGGAATAACATTATTCCATGGAAACTTGGTGCAGGAATTATATTGGAAGTGCAAAGGCTGAATTAATTTTGTGAGATTTGACCCAGGAATGGTTGCAAATGCAATTTGGTTTAGCTTAAATTAACTTTCAGTCATGCAGCTGTGGTAAAGAACAACACAATATAATCAAATACTTAGGTAATTTGAGACGCAATGAAAGGCCAGCACTAATCAGCAACCAAAATTAGTTTTCTTCTGTAGAATCAGAGGCAAAGTTGAGGCACCAAATTTACATCCATCTTCACAAACAATGAGAATACTGGGTAATTGCAGTATAGGATGAGATAGAAGATAGTATCGGATAGGATACATCCAGATTATAGGAATTACTTAACTGGTTAACAGTGCTCTGAATAGAAAAATAGAGTGATAAAAGATGGGTTGCATTAAAACTAGAAAATGTTGGAAGACTGTCCGAATTGCAGACATTTGTTAAGGAGGGAGATGTGACTGTGTAACGGAGCCATGGCCAAAACATTATCAAAGACTAAGCGGGAAAGAGAACCAACAGAGAGAGAAAAAATCAAAAGGGACAGGCAGAAATCCTGCCGGTAAACAGAGGAGAATTTTTTTTTGGCTAGCATTCCTGGAAGGGAAGTGACATCATCCCATTTGGTTTCAGATTTAATTTTTTTAAATTCCCATATTTATATGCAATATGAGACTTCGACATGCCATAATATTCAAAGGCCAATGGCAAGCCAGGGTGTAGCATTATTCAGCTGCACAACAGTCCTCGTGAAGAGGCTGTTTTTCAGTCTTATTGTCTTGCTTAAGATGTGGAACAGACATTGTCCGGGATGGGATGGGTGTTTAATGATATTGTGAGCATTAAGCGTTGTAGGTTGTCGCCAGGTGCAGCAGTTGAGTTTCAGTGATGTCCAGAGCGGTCCCAATCACCCAGCGGAGTGCTCTGTCATCTGCCTTGCTGCAGGTAGAGTACCACACTGTCATTCCGTATGTCAGTATGCTCTCTATTTATCATCAATAAAAGTTGGCCAGCAATTTTAGGAGCAGATTAACTCTCCTTAAGCACCTCAGGTAGTATAATCATTGTTGTGCCTTCCCTGCTATGGAGGTTGTGTTGATGGATCTAGAGAGCTCCTTGTTGATGTCCATCCTCAAAAACATGAAACTGGAGACCCTTTCCACTACCTCACCATTTATGAACAGTGGGGCTTGTACGGAACCCCTTGCCTCCCAAAACTGAATTATCATTTCTTCTGACGAAGGGTCTCGGCCTGAAACGTCGACTGCGCTTCTTCCTATAGATGCTGCCTGGCCTGCTGCGTTCACCAGCAACTTTGATGTATGTTGCTTGAATTTCCAGCATCTGCAGAATTCCTGTTGTTATCATTTCTTCTGTCTTCTTGATGTTGAGTGATAGGTTGTGGCTCCTGAACCAATCGGACAGTTTCAGTACCTCCTCTCTATTTGTTAGTGTTTGTGATTAGGACAATCACAATTGTGTTGTCTGCAAATTTGACAATTGAGTTCACAACAAGAGTAGCAGTGCAGTCATAGGTGAAGAAAGAGTAGATAATTGGGCTCAACGCACACCCCTGTGGGCACCAGTGTTCAAGATTGGGGGGGTGGGGGGGGGTGATGTGCACTTGCCTCGTTTCATTGTCTGTGTATGATTAGTGAGAAAGCCCAAGATCTAATTACCGATTGATGTGCCAAGACCTAGATTTTCCAGCTGGACAGTCAGCTTGTTCAGTAGTATGGTGTTAAAGAACAAACTGTAACCAATGAAGAGCATTCTGATGTAGGTGTCTTTGTGCTCCAGGTGTTCTAAAAAAGTATGAAGGATGATAGGTATGCATCTTCAGTTGATCTATTTGCCATGTAGGCAAACTGGTGCTGGTCAAGATTGCTGAGATTATGTACTTGATGTGGAACATGACAAATATTTCCAAGCACTTGGCAACCACTGGTCTGTAGTCATTAAGACATGCTGCTGCTGATGTCTTGGGGACAGATATGATGGTGACTGCTTTGAAGCATGCCAGAACCAGAGCCTGGTAGAAAAAGAGTTAGTGAGTGCCTGTCAGAGCTTCCAGCAACTGGTCAGCGCCGTCCCCGAGGACCTGTCTAAGTACGCCATCTGGTCCTGCTGCTCGGCATGCGTTGACATTATGGAGTACATGCCTCACCTCAAGTTTATTCAGTACCTGCGCAATTCCTCCAACCGACGATAAGGTCCTCATCACTGGTTCCTTATTGTCCTTATCAAAGTGAGCAAAAAAGTTGCTCAGCTCTTCGGCTAGCTTAAGATGAGTTGCATCCCTGGTTGCTCAAGTGAACAAGGGGAAAACTAATGGCGCACACTTTATTCCTCTGTAAACATTGGCCAAGAGGACTGGAAGATTGCAATTGATTAGTCTTTTTGGGAAAAAGAGTCATAAATCTAGGTGTTGTAAAACTATCAAGTTAGTATCAGTAATTGGGGCTTAGCTGCTGAAACATTAACCCCAGATAAAACAGTCACTTGTTAGAAACATGGGTTAGTATACAAAACTGACAAAGATCAATTAAAGGCCTGTTCAACTTGCTTCATTTCATTGAGCAAGTAAAGCAGAATGTTGATGAGGTCGATTTAGTTAGTATAAAATACAAGAAATTTCAAAAAAGCAAGTATATGTCAAGGTATACGTCAAATTTTCCCAAACAGCCACTGAAGAGGGTGAGTTTATTTGTTGATAAAGAAATAACAATTGTCATAATTAGAACATAATGTAAAATCGATGCAATGATTTTTCTGCGACTGATCAAACAACAAGATGTCTCAGCATCAGGCCTAGGCCACAAGGGTCTTCATTCTGTGTTAACTAAGGTGCTAACGCTGGCGTGTGTTCCACCTCTAAGAACTCTGGATATAGTTTGCTGCCATTTACCTTCTGTGCACAGACATTGATATCCCTTTACGGGAAATCTTGTCAAATGATCCCTGTACACTCCTAATTAATGAACAAGACACAAATAGAGAAATATCGCAACCAATTTGTCACAAATGTGAGAAATCTGTAGGTGCTGGAAATCTAAAGCAACACACACAAAATGCTGTTTACTCTTTTCCACCGATGCTGCCTGGCCTGCTGTCTTCCTCCAGCATTTGCGTGTGTTGCTCCTCAACTATCTTGTACTTTATTGGGTAATGCAGTCATAATATTTCCTTATTTCGAGCTTCATATGTTATCTTGCCATATCCATTCTCCGAAGACAGCTGTGGTGGTACAACTGTTTGACTTATCAGTATTAATATAAGGGCTTTCTTTTTATGAATATTATGAAGATACCTTTGAATAAAGGATGATGTATTTGCATGATTGATCAATCAATCAGTATAATTGCATCTACTTACATCCTTATTGTATGACAAATATAGTGTGTAATGGGCATAGTTATAATTTTGTTTCAATTGTGGGATTAGTGGGGATGTAATGGAGGATAACCGTTCAATTGTTCACTTCTTTCACTTAATAAGCAATCAATACTGCACTATTACAGACAATTCCCTGTCAAGTTCTTTATAGGGCACAAGAATCAAAATAATGTGAAATTAAAACAAAACATTTTTTAACATGAAAATGTTGCATTCTTTATTTGTTCAAAATCACAACCGGTAAACTTTATTGTGAAGTGGAGTAGATAGGGGAAGAAGGTTGGAGGTCACACAGCCGAGCTGGTATGACTAGATCACATTCCTAGTAATCCATTTTGGCCTTTGTGAGGTAAACTGCCTGCTTTCCTGCTTTTTTGGTTTATGTCAGCAAAGGATTTGTTATAAATTCTGTCTCTTGTCAAAATTTACATAAATAAACTGCAGCCAATTAATAAGATTCCCAAATTTAAAAAAATGGACTGATAAGTTCAGGTAAATAAAATTAGATGAAGTTCCAATAAGCTATCAGTTGAGTAAGTTGTTAATTATTAACTGTGTAAATTAGCCCTCCATTCAATACCAGAACAGGGAAAAACGTTAACAAGAGAAAATCCGCAGATGCTGGAAATCCAAACAGCACACACAGAATGCACACACAGAACTCAGCAGGCCAGGCAGCACTTATAGAAAAAATACAGTCGACTGAGTCCTACCGAAGGGTCTCGGCCTGAAACGTTGACTGTACTTTTTTTCATAGATACTGCCTGCCCTGCTGAGTTCCTCCAGCATTTTGTGTGTGTTGCAGGAAAAAATATATATTTTTTGTGTGACTGTCACCTATGGCTAGATGTTAGAAATATCTAATTTAATTTTACCCTGGCATACTTTATTAGAATTGATTTATTGCCAGAAACGTAACACCCATTAAAAAGCATAAAATGCTGCAAAGTATTTTAGTTTCCAACCACATCATCGATAGTTACGCCAATTTCTCAGCATGTCTCTACTTTTTGGTGATCAAATAATCTGAAGAAAGACTATATCTTCTAAAAATGCTGAGAAAGTACCTAAGGGACTGATAATGTGGAGGTCCGATTTCCACGGACTCAGCCGACAATACTCAGTGAGAGAAACTCTCCAGCTATAATTGGATACGAGTGCTGTTATTACTGTAGGTTGTCACACTGCAGGGAGGTAAAGCTCTCAGCATAATGGCTGTTGATGAAAAGGATTCAAATCCGACTCAATCTTAAAGGATGCTGCTGTTACCTTTTGCTGGTTTAATGTTGGGGCAGTTTCTTGCTTATTGAGCAAATACTACCTTAATAAGCACTCTTGAACTGCCCTACTTGAAGAGATTGTTCTGGAGAGGAATGTTACATGCAAAGGGCTGAATATGACCAGCTTGCCTAAGTTGATTCTCTTAACATGACCAGTTTCCCCCGGGATCAATAAAGTATGGCTATGACTTAAAGGGCCTTGCCGTACCACTTAACATTTGATTCTGTTACCCTTTAGGGGGTGCATTCCTGATCATTTGTTTTTGGAACTCACGGACAAAATCTCTCTCTTCATTTCTCTGTTAAAAAGGTCATTTCAATTAGATCTGTGATCTTCAGTAAATTGCACAAATGAATCAGTTCTATATAGAGTTTGCCATTGCACCCTTGTCATTCTAAATATGTGAACTCCAGAATTGGGCAGATGAGATGTCAACTTTGTTTTCCTGCCTTTCCTCTTCAGTAATATTTCCAATTCTCCTCTGGAGTGGAGTCAACATCCCAACCAGATCAAAATAAGATATAGGGGAAGAAGCCAGTTACATTAAGGAACTGGTGTTGTAGAAGGGAGGGAAAGGTTATAGGGGAGGTTGGAGAGAATCATTCAAGACTCACACAAGTGATCATGATGCTGTCTCAACACCTTTAACCAATGAACAGCCGTATCATACACAACGGCAGAATTGATCCTTCACCTGTGCCAAATAAGTTGACACATAAAAAATATAAAATACAATAATGTAACATAATATATAATAGCACATAAAATTATATATGTTTTATAAAAATATAACATTAAAATAAAATATAAATAAGAGTAGGCCATTCTTCTTTCTAGCCTCTTCTGGCATTCACTACAATCATGGCTAATCCTCAATACTATATTCCCTCTTTTTCTTGACATCCTTTGGTATTGATAAATTACCCAGTTTCACACTTGCTTCAAAAACTTTGCCTCCACAGCTTTCTGTGGTGGACAACTTCCTGGATTCACAACTCTGATTGAAGGAATTTCTCCTCAGCTCAGTCCTATCTTAAGACTATAACCCAAACAACAGGAATTCTGCAGATGCTGGAAATTCAAGTAACACACATCAAAGTTGCTGGTGAACGCAGCAGGCCAGGCAGCATCTCTAGGAAGAGGTACAGTCGATGTTTCAGGCCGAGACCCTTCGTCAGGACTAACTGAAGGACGAAGGGTCTCGGCCTGAAACGTCGACTGTACCTCTTCCTAGAGATGCTGCCTGGCCTGCTGCGTTCACCAGCAACTTTGATGTGTTTTGCTTAAGACTATAACGCCTGCTTCTAGAACCTAACAGTCATGGAAAACATTCTTCTTGCACCTAATCTGTCAAATATGTATTTGACAACTTCTATGAATGCTATAGGTGTGCGACGGAGAGTATATTGACTGGTTACATCATGACCTGGAATGGAAACACCTATGCTCTTAAATAGAAAAACCTGCAAAAAGTAGTGGATACAGCCTCGTTCATCACTAAGGCCCTCCCCGCCATTAAGTACATCTACATGGAGACCTGTTGCAGGAAAGAAGCATCCAACATGATCCCCAACCTCCAGCCTTTGCTCTCTTCTCGCTGTTACCATCAGGAAAGAAGTACAGGAGCCTAAGGACCCATATCACCAGGTTCAGGAACAGCTATTACCCCTCAACCATCAGCTCTCTTGAATTGGAGGGATAACTTCATGCTCCAACACTGAACTGTTCCCATAACCTATGGATCCACTTTAATAGACTCTTTATCTTATGTTCTCAATATTTATTGCTTATTTTTTATTATTATTATTATTATCTTTGACTTTGTATTTACTGTGAATGCCTGCAAGAAAACCTTAGGGTTGCACATGGTGATATATATAATTTTACTTCGTACACTGAATCCTGTTCATATTTTGTATGTTTCAGTGAAATCCCTTTTCATTGTTCCAACCAAAGTGAAAACATACCTAATCAGCCTAATCACTCCACATTTTTATGTCATGTTCTCAGAAGAAACACAATTTCTGTTTGTGTGCTTGATTCAGAGAAAGGAACTATTTATTACTTGCAATCAATCTTTGGTAGAAGTACATAATTGTCTATGAAGTGGAATATTTGCCATATACCAAGAGTGAAGAGCTCACTTAGTAATCAATAGCTTACATTTTTATGGTGGGTGTACGGGTGTCCTGGGAGGGGTAGCACTTCTGGTGAAGGAGCTTGTCATGTCCATTCCAGAGCAGCTCACTCACCTTTGGTCCCCACTGTACACTCAGCTCTCACCTAAGTTTTTTTGCATGTGACAGTGGCCACACTCCAGTACACTGCTTCATTAGGTGGGCTAAACCAGGTGAGGGCAGCTGGCAGCCTTATACCCAGGTGAGGTAGGGACATACCTGCCCCAGGATGCAAAGTCATTTTTGGTGGACTGGATGGATGAGATCTATATAGTGAGATCCATCAGCCAAGAATGGCGGTACAGCAATGCTCCCTGGAGAGTGAAGGGCAAGACAAGGCATAGAAGGCATCATGGTTATCCACAGCAACTGGGGAAGACCCCACTTTGACATGCTTGTTCATACCACTGCGCTCGGACATCTGAGGTCAAAAGAGTGGAACTGCCCCAGTGAGCAATGGCTTTTCCACTTTAAAAACTCGGCCATACAGGTTTCCTGTCATCATCAGACACGACAAACAGCCACCATATATTTATGACAGTTTAACCACACAAAATTATCCTAATAAAATCTTATAAAATCTGACACAAATAGAGGAAATTTTAATAACTTTGACCGAAAGCTTGATGATAGTACTAGGTTTAAACAAACTGAGACTAAAAGGGATTTGGAGATAGAACTTCAAATCATAGGATATAAATAGCTGAAGTCAAATCTGATAATCTGATCTTAACTGACCCTTATTTGTCATATTGTGTCATCCAGTCTCATCCTATCAATGAAATTTCCTTTCTTCTATCCATTCCACTACCTTCTTAAATTAATGTGTGTTTTTTTCTTTCTCAGTTCTGATGTAGTGTCATAGATCTGAAAAATTAACTGTTTGTTTCCACTAGTGCTGAGTATTTCCAGCAATTTTTGGGGGAGTTCTCCCAGGTTTCCAACTTCTGCAGTTTTTATGGACAGCTGAAGACATTGTTCCCAATGTTATTTTAAAGGAAGATAGAAGATTGGACAAAAAAATAGAAGGAGGAATATACCAATCTTAGTGGAGAAGTTGACACTGTCAGACCTCACCGATGAGTAATAGCCAGCAGAGACAAAAACAAATCAAGGATTATGTGAATAAAATCAAACTGACAAAGGCAAGTGAACAGGTTACCGAGTGTACCTCTTGGCCAATGAACATTATTTTTGTTGTGGGGATCAAGATAACAATTGAGGGACGTAAAGCTACAGTTTATAGGCTTAGGGTAAAGAGGAAGAAATGGGATGTGAGGAAGAAATGGGATGTAAGCAAGAACATTTTCACCCAGAGGATGGTTGCAAACTGTAACAGACTGCCAGGGAGATTGTGGAAAACAGAAGCTTTCACAACATTTCGGAAGTATCAGGAAATACATCTGAATTGCCAAAGCACAAAAGATACAGATCAAAGTTCAAAGTTAATTTATTATCAAAATACGTATATGCCACCATATACAACCCTGAGATTCCTTTTCTTGCAGGCATACTCAGTAAATCCTAGAATCAGAATCACTGAAAGACCTCACCCAACAGGATTAACAAACAACCAATGTGCTAAAGACAACAAACTGTGCAAATACAAAAGAAATAAAAATAAATAATAGTAATCAATAAATAAGCAATAAATATCAAGAACATGAGATGAAGAGTTCTTGAAAGTGAAACTATAGGTTGTAGGAACAGTGCAGTGATGGGGCGAGTAAAGTTGAGTGGAGTTAACTCCACTGTTTCAAAAGTCTAATTGTTGAGAAGTAATAATTTTTCCTGAACTTGATGGTGTGAGTCCTGAGGCTCCTGCACCTTCTTCCTGATGGCAGCAGTGAGAAGATAGCACTGCCTGGGTGGGGGAGGGGGTCCTTAATGATGGCTACTACCTTCCCTCTACAGTGCTCCGTATAGATGCTGTCAATGGTGGGGAGAGCTTTACCAGTGATGGAATGGGCCATAATCCATTACTTTTTTTAGGATTTTCTGTTCAAGGGCATTTGTGTTCCCCAAGATCGAGCTGGTAAATGAGCAGATGCTGAATGATCAGCATGGACATGGTAGGCTGTAGTGGCAAATGAATTACCCAGTTCACTCAAGAAATATTTGAGAAGAGGAGACGTAAGAGGATTCTGAATGAAGGAAGGAAGGCAATGAGATGTTTTGGGAGCAGAAATGTAAGGACTTAAAAGTGCTGAGCCTGATAACAGAGCAACACAGACAAGTGACTGGAATGGGGTACACCTGTCTACAATTACTAAGGTACTGAGAAGCAAGTACAAAGAGACATTCGATATCAAAGACAAACATCTAAATCAGTTTTTCTTACATAAATACATGGTATATCTTTGTAAAAGTGGGTTGATTGAAGTATGATACATATGTTCCACAAAGCAGTCACCTATCTCTCCTTGCTCAATAGTAATACTCTGACTTCTTTCGGTCATTTTGATACAGTCAGTGCGGAAAACATCTGAACCTCACTTCATCATTTTAATTGAAATATCCATCACAAGCAGAGAGCCTCTTAGCTAATTGAATGAAAAAAACAGCGTTATTAAATCTTGTTTTGCCATTGCCCCAATGTTAACAAATTAGATGTTGGCCTTTAAAACAACCTTTCATCAATTCTGCAGGCATGCCACAATTACCAGATAGAAGTAAATTTGAAAGAGTTCAAAGAATAATAACTATCATCTATTTTTGGAAATATTATCCTTCCCCCATACCTATACATGACTCTAATTATGAAACAAACGTGGCTGCTTTCTTTTTAGATATTTGGTAATTTAAAATTCCTTCAGGACGGTAATTATACGGCAAACAGGATTTTAAATGATGATATAGTCTACTGCCTTTCAATTACCTTTCTAAAATTGCAGAGAAACTAAAACATGAGTCCCCTGTGCTCATGGAACTAAACCCCATATCTTGCAGTGTTTATTATATATCTTATAGTTGTTATTACCGCGTACCTGAGAGAAAATAGCTCACAGAAATGTCAATTTGCTATTGAATTTCTCCCTGTAGTCAAAAATCTGTCATTGGGTAGTTAAATCCTTAATCAAGTATTAGTTTCAAATACCATCTTTTCAAAGTGAAAGTAAATTTAGTATAAGTACCATATAATGGCATATACTACCTAAAGAAATACAATATAATTTGTGAAAAAACTATATATACTTAAAGATTGACAAGTAACCAATGTGCAAAAGAAGACAAATTATGCAAATGAAAATTCTTAGGATGCAGTGGGGCACATCATCATCATGTAATCGGGGGTCATCAGGTGTTTCAGGTCTTTCAACATTAGATACTCTCATCCAGGCAACTCAACCAGGATTGGTCAGACCCTGGCTTGTGTCCCAGCAGCATTGGTCCACGGGTCACATCTCTTGATCCATAGCCATCTGGAAGCTCACTCAGCAGCCTCTGTGACAGTCCCGATGGCTCTTTTCTTTGCAGCCCCGTAATGAGGAGGACAGAGTAGGTTCTGCATGGCAAGCAGCCAGCAAAACCTCTACAAATGGCAGAGAGACCGTGAGTTGTAGAGTAGTTGACAGTGAGTCTCTAGGTTTTGGAATCAGTTCAGAGTTGAGGTGAGTGAAGTTATGCATGTTGGTTCAGAAGCATTATTGTTGTAGGTTAATAACTTTTCCTGAAACTGATGGTGTGGTACATGGGAAATTGTTTTTAATTAAGGCATTGAACTAATCACTAGCATTGTCATTGTATTTATATTATTTGTGTAGGCAGGGGTGTGGAGGTATATCTGTTGTTTGAAGAGAGCATGCAGTTAAACCACAGTAATTCCAACTATCCAATTCACTGAGGTGGTGTAATAGTTAATATTTGACTACACTCTGCTAAACATAAACTGAGAAGTAGTACAACTTGTTGAGATTAGCCAAGAAGAATCTACAGTCGGAAGAACATGATAAATTTCTTGCATGTCTGCGATGTAAATAAAACACTTGGTCAGCACAGTGGCACAGGCAGCATAGTTGCTGCCTCACAGCTCCTGGGGTTCAATCCTGGTCTTTGATGATGTCTATGTGGAGTTTGTATGATATTTCTGCTTTACTTTTTCAGGTGCTGCAGTCCCCCCCACACCCCAAGGACAAGTGGATCGGTAGGTTGATTGTCCACTGTAAATTGTTCCCAATGTTGGTGCCAGTGGCTGAGTTTGGGGTGTGTGGGGGGTGGGGGGTTGCAGTAGGAATTAAATGAGATGAGTGCAGCATTAATCTAAGTGGGTTCTTGTTGGGCAGGACAGAACTATTAGATTGTGGACCTGTTTCCCTGGTGTGTTTCTGTGACCATATTGCACAATCTAAAACTCTGGCATTTGTTGTGCAATTTGTCGTCTTTGCTGCAGCAATATATGCAGTATATAAAAATAACAATAAAGAAAACAATGTGAAATACAATAAGGATATAATTAAATTAAAGAAATAGTGCAAAAACAGCAAAAACAAAAATAACAAATAGCATTGAGGTAATGTTCATGGGTTCAATGTCCATTCAGAAATCAGATGGCAGAGTGGAAGAAGCTGTTCCTGAATCATTGGCTGTGTGCCTTCAGGCTCCTGTGCCTCCTTCCTGATGGTGGCAATGAGAACAAGGCATGTCCTGGGTGATGGGGGTCCTTGAGGCATCGCTCCTTGAAGATGTCCTGGATACTATGGAGGCTGATGCCCATGATGGAGCTGGCTAAGTTTACAACTCTCTACAGCAATACCAGATGGTGATGCAGCCAGTTAAAATGCTCTCCATGATACAGTTGCTGAAAGTTGCGAGTGTCTTTAGTGGCATACCAAATCTCAAAATCCTAATGAAATATAGCCTCTGCCATGCCTTTGTTTGTAATTGCATTGATGCCTTGACAAACGTTAATGGGGAGACTGATTCCTGTTATGGAAGAATCTAAATTTATGAGTTACTGTTTAAAAATTAAGGATCAGAAATGAAGCTTGCAGAAGAGGTTCACCAGGATGCTGCCTGGATTAGAGAGCATTAGCTATAATGAGAGGACAAACCTGTACTGTTTTCCCTGGAGTGTTGGAGGCTGAGGGGAGACCTGTTAAATGCATATGAAATGTTGAAAAAGGATATCAGGGTAGGAATGTCAAATACTAGACCACATAGCTTTAAGGTGAGATGAGGAATGATTGAACTTGATGTGTGGGCTGTTTTTCTTTACACACAGAGTGGTAGGTGCCTGGATTGCACTGTCAGGATGAAAGCAGACATGATGGAGGCACGTCAGAAGACATTTAGACGGCCACATGTACATACAGGGAGATTAGAGCCTGAATCATGTTCAGGCAATAGATTTGGTTCAATCTGGCATTATGGATGGAATAGACATCCTGGGCCGAGGGGCCTGTTCCTAAGCTGTACTGTTCCACGTTCAATGTGTCATGATCATTCATTAAAGGCAGATACTCGATGAGCAAGTTGGTGAAAGTTTTCTGGGAAAAAAAATGAGAATGCAGACTTCAGATAGGTTGGCTCAGAATCACCTTTTAGGCTGTTGTCTTGTCTTCTTAATGGTGACACTACTGAGCTCTCAGTAAAAATGCACTATTTGTAAAAATGCTTGCAGATGTTTATGGTTCATCAAAAAAAAATCCAATTAGCTTTTGTTTTCTTTGGAAACCACCGAAAGGCAAAGAAAGATAAAATATTGTTCTTCTCACTAGAGGGTTGTGTAAAGCACTAAGCTAAGAGTAAGAAACGTTTCCACGTTGATCTGTCAGTAATAACACGCATTCAAAATATGGAAGACATTTAAAACAATGAGCTTTTCAGAACATGACAGAAATTGATACAAGCAGAATATCTATCACTTAAAATTATTGTATATAATGATTTGAAAACAGAATATTTACATGTAATGCCCTGTTTAAGATTTTTAATGTTATGCAGTAGGTATTTCATTTTAGCAGTTCTGTAAGTGCAGTTTATTCTGCTTTCAGCTTGTTTGGGTTTGGCTAAGATAAGAGGCTTTGTTGTTCAACTGAGGAATCAGGTGTCAGCCAATCAGGATTGTGGAATTAGGAGAAGGTTCTAGAGAATGCTGGGTGGAGAGGTTTTGTGAGGGACACTCGTGTGGATCGAGGTCTTTTTTGGCAGGAGCTGGGAGAAGACCAGAGGGAAGATGACTGAGGATGCCATCCCTGTTGCACAAGGTGCTTTGTGCAGATGAATGACTTCAAGGAGGAAGGACCAATACTTCTGTGGGAGATCCGTTTGTTCGAGATGGATTTCGAGCAACATTCGGAAGGGGGTGTGTGCTTTCACGCAGCGTGAGGGTCCAGTGTGTGAGTTACAGACAAGCTCAATATGAGCTCCAACTTAAACGCATATATGACTGTTTAACTATAATGAGCCCTCTTTTGTTGTTTTATTTTTCTTTCTTTTCTTTAATAACTTTAATAACCTGGGGAAAAAAGAAACCTTGTTGTTCTGGTCTGCTGTGAACTTATTTACTAAATTGCAAGAGGATAATGGGCTGATCAAATGCTCTCTAAATAAAATAGATGTTCTTCTTAGCTGATTTGCTCACTGAATATGGATATAGACAATACCTACGTTTATCGCTCATTCAAACATGACTCCTGTACTAGTGCTATGCCTGGCCATTTCAGAGGTCAATCAAGAGTTAACCAGTCTGGAGTAAATTTCAGGCTGTCCCAGGGTTCTGGACACTGGACATCTAAATATCAAGTAGTTCCCAGAAGATTATTAAATTCAAAAATCTGATCTGCCCAGTAGAGTGAGCTTTTTCTGTGCCTCTCCACTTCAAACAATTGTTCTTTCTTACCAGTTATGTGTGCTTTGATGCCATTCATCACAATACTGTGGAAGTATGGTTAACAGTGCAAAAATGGGTCTATCTATCAATTGCAAAAGGACAGAAATTCCAAAAAGAAGGAGAATCCTATCTGCAGGCTAAGAATAAATGGGAAAGACATAAAACAAGTAAAGAACTTTTGCTACTTAGGAAGCTGGGTGACATCAGATGGCAGGGTTGACATAGACATCAAAAGAAGAATACGGATGGCAAAAGACACCTTTACGAGAATGAAGAATATACTGACCAACACCAAACTGGGAATGACAACCTGCCTCAGAGTACTGAAATGTTACGTTTATCCAGTTATGTTATATGGCTCAGAAAGTTGGAGAATAACTTGAGGAAACGAATTGAAGCAGCAGAGATGTGGTTTTTGAGGAGGATGCAAAGAATATCATGGACGAAACGAATATCTAACAAGGATGTCATGAACAGAGCAAGCACAAAAAGAGAAATAATGTATGAGATCATGAAAAGGCAACGTGACTTCATTGGACATGTGATTAGGAAAGAGGAGTTAGAATGCACGGTAATTATGGGAAAGATTGAAGGGAAGAAAGCAAGAAGAAGGCAAAGACAAATGATGATGGAGACAGCAGCCAGAGAGCTGGAAGTGAATACCAATGAATTGATCCACTTGACCCGAAATAGGAGTGTGTGGGCCATGGCAGTCAAAGCTCAAACTGGGCATGGCACCTGATGATGATGATGATGATGATGGTTAACATATCGTGTGAATTTTATGCATGTTTTGTTGACTTTCAAAATCAATTTATGCACATGTATAAACGGAACCCATTCATTACCCAGGGATAGCCTGCATAATCTAAAATGGGTAAAGATCGCGAATTTCCTTCCCTAATAAACAAGATGATTTTATGATTCATGATCACTGCCATTGATATACACTCCTTATCTTAGATGTATTACTTAAATTTAAATGTTCAGTCTCCTGTTTTGAGAGTAATGGATCAGCCCTCTATGAGTACAGTAAATGTAACCACTACCCTTTCAGTCACCAAACACTTCTGTGATTGCAGTTCATAAGTCTTATAACTTAGGTCCCATTTGGAGATATCTAACAGACTGCTCTAATGCCTGGGCCTGCTGCCTGCTGCCTGCTGCAGGTACATTTACAATTCATATTGATTTCTTCCACTCTGGGCTCACTACTGAACATAGCAGGGCAAGTAAAATTACATAATACATTGAAAAACAAGAAGTGCAAATCAATGGCAGTGATCATGAATCATAAAGCCACCTCAGGTAGTTCAGTCCCAGCAGAGACCATTTTAATTCAAAATTAACACATTAGAAAGGGGCGTCTTAGAATAAGACCATAAGACTATAAGACATTGGAGCAGAATTAGGCTATCTGGCCCATCAAGTCTGCTCTGCCTTCAATTCTCCTCTACCCCAGTTCATAACCTTCTCCCCATAACCTTTGATCCCATGTCCAATCAAGAACCTATCAATCTCTACCCTAAATACATCCAACAACCTGGCCTCCACAGCTGCATGTGGCAACAAATTCCACAAATTCACCACCCTTTGGCGAGAGAAATTTCTCCACATCTCTGTTTTGAAAGGCCATCTCTCTATCCTGAGGCTGTGCCCTATTGTCCTAGACTCTCCTTTCTACATTTACTCTGTCTAGGCCTTTCAACATTTGAAAGGTTTCAATGAGATCCTCCCCATCCTTCTGAATTCCAGCAAAAATGGACCAAAGGCCATCAAACATTCCTTGTATGATAACCCTTTCATTCCTGGAATCATCCTTGTAAACCTCCTCTGGACCCTCTCCAATGCCAGCACACCTTTTCTAAGATGAGGGGCCCAAAACTATTCACAATACCTAAGGTGAGGCCTTATAAAGCCTCAGCAGCACACCCTTGCTCTTGTATTCTAGACCTTTTGAAATGAATGCTAACATGGCATTTGCCTTCCTCACCACCGACTCAACCTGCAGGTTAACCTATACTGAATGTGTTCAGTATACTGCTTACATTGTCTATCATTGTAAAACACATAAAAGATAAATCCAGGCAATGAGATCAAATTAAAATATGGAAATAGGCCATATTTCATCCTTCATATTGCATGATAGGATGATGGAACATGAACCCTAAAAATCCTTATATTGAGAGGTGTTAATTTTTTTTTCTCTCGGAAAAGAGCAATGGAACAGAGAGAGGTTCCTGTGTTGCCAGATGGTGGCTTGGTGTTCACTCAACACTTGTATCAAAGCAGTGGAGTTAAGGTAATCTCCAGAGCCATAAACAGAATAGATTTATATAACTTTTCTCTATGTTAACACTAATTTCAGCTGAATTGTATTAAACTTACACTCGGTGGCCACTTATTCGGTACCTCCTATAAAGTAACCACTGAGTGTACAGTACGTTTGTGATCTTCTGTTGCTGTAGCCCATTCACCTCAAGGTTTTATACGTTGTGCATTCAGGCAACATCTATGGAAAAGAGTACAGTCAATGTTTCGGGCCGAGACCCTTCATCAGGACTTGGCCCGAAATGTTGGCTGCACTCTTCTCCATAGATGCTGCCTGGCCTGCTGAGTTCCTCCAGAATTTGTGTGCGCTGCTTGGATTTCCAGCATCTGTAGACTTTCTCTTGTTTGAAAATGTTGATGTAAGTTGCTCGAGCAAATGTCGACAGCTCTACCATAGGCAGCATTCTAACAATTGCTTCACCGTCTGGCATGGAGGAGCCACTGCACAGGATCAGAAAAAGGCTGCAGAAGGTAGCAAACTCAACCAGCTCCATCATGGCTACCAGCCTCCCTAGCATCGAGGACATCTTCAAAAGGCGATGCCTCAAAAAGATAATATCCATTATTAAGCACTCCCTCCATCACCCTGCACGTGCCCTCTTCTCATTTCTACCACTGGGGAGGAGATATGGGAGCCTGATGACACACAGTCAATGCTATAGGAATAGCTTCTTCCTCTACACCATCAGAATGGACAATGAACCACCTCATGAACTCGCTCTCTTTTTGTTTTACTTATTTAATTTGAATATATTCCCTACTGTAATATACAGCTTTTTATGTATTGCACTGTACTATTGCTGCAAAACAACAAATTTCATGACCTAGGAGTATTGTCAGCAATATTCTCATTCTTTTACACATTATTTAAGGGATCTTCAGGTTAGTATTTCCAACACCGGTGCACTCACTTCTGTGGCAGCTGGGAACCGGCTTTCTTTGATAAGTACATTGTGCAGGCAGTGAGATGTGATGTCCATTCCCTTGACCACTGATGCTCCCACCCACCCTCCACCACTGCTCTTTCCATCCAACCCAAGCACTAACCTTGCAAGTGCAGTCTGCTCTCAGGACTCTGCAGTAGTACTGAGCTCACTGAGTCAAGGTTCTCGTAGCTGCTACATCCCAGTGGTCCGGTCCGTGTCTCGGTCACCTGAAACACAGACAATATTTGACACGATAAAATCAGCTCCATCTCAAGCACTCCATTTAAGACTAGGTTTAAAATACCACATACTTACCAAATAATGATTCTTGTTTCTGGTTGAGTGGACTGCTGATGACCTTTCACACACATTCCAGCTCCAAGAGCTCCATCATTTCCACCACTGCTCAATGGTCATGTCTGCCCTCAGCACTTCCTTCACCTTTATCCTCACCACCAGTTCCCTCCTAGCTGCATTTTCAGTACCATAATCTAGCTTTTGTTTCACACTCTGTCTCGAATATTAACACAGACTGGCCCATAGGGCCAAATATCTCTCGAACTCAATTTGCAAATTTGCAAATGACACCACCATAGTTGGATCGATCTCAAGCAATAATGTGATGAAATACAAAAAGGAGGTAAAGAGCATGGGATCAAGGCAACAACTTCTCCCTTAATGTCAACAAAATGAAGGAGCTGGTCTTTGACTTCAGGAAATGGTGTGCAGGAACACTCTCTAGTTTGTTTGAGTAGTGTTGAGGTGGAGATGGTTGAGAGTTTGAGGTTCCTAGGTGTAAACAACAACAACAATTTGTTCTGGTTTCAGTCATAAGGCGACAAAAGCATACTAATGCATCTACTTCCTCAGAAGGCTAAGAAATTTGTTATGTCCCAATAACTCTAACCAATGTTTACTAGCGCACCACAGAAAGCATCCTATCTGGTTGCATCACAGTTTGGTGTGGCAGCTGTGCTACAAAAAAAAATTAGAGAGTTGTGATTGTAGCCCCATCCTTCATGCAAACCAGTCTCTCCTGCAATGAGACTTCTGTACTTCCTATTGCCTTGGCAAAGCAGGTGATGATCAAGAACTCCTCCCTAACCCCACCCCCAAACCCAGTCATCTCAATTAAGCCCCCTCCTGTCTGCAGAAGATAGAAAAGCTTGAAGGCACATGCCATCAGATTTGAGCACAGTGTCTATAACATTGCTTAGGACCCTTGAATAGACCTCTCATATGTTAAAGATGAATTCTTGATTTCCAAATCAACCTCATTATGGCTCTTGCACTTGATTTATTTTTCTGCATTGCAGTTTGCTTCATTAGCTGCTACAATAAATTCCTTTGTGTTATACATATATTACATGATCTGCCTGGACGTCATCCTAACAAAAGTGGCTCCTTGTACAAGTTACAATAAGAAAATACCAATAAATCTCACACATAGAGTTGTGTATTTAATATTTTGGTAATATTTGAGCAACCTTGTGTGTGTATATATATATTGATTAAGCATCCTGCTGTTTAAATAATTATGGGTTATATGTAAAATATGTTATGTGCATACTATGTGATACATGCACATTTTGCTTAAAGATGAAGTTACACCTGTAGTTAAACTCACTTATCAGACTCCCATATTTTCCTTTGAATTTGCTTAATGTTTTGAAGTTGCAAAACATAACATATATGAGCCACAATGTTATCTTATTTTGCTGGGTCACAGCAATATCATGGAATCTGTTGGTCTTGGAGAAACACTAAAAGCCATTGAAAGCCAGCACAAATGCAACCTCATTTTTCATTAATATTAGGTAGTTTAATATAAAGAGGAGACAAATAAAAATGCCGAGGAATAATTCCAATTCAGCAGCACTATGGAGTCACATCAGTGTGTTACACACTCTCTATGGAGTTCACTCCAATGACTTTCCCTTAACTGAGGATAAATTTCTAAGGAGCGATATTGGAAATGTTTTACGTGTTGGACTGGATACATGCTTTATCCCTTTATTGAAGAGCAAATATCTTGTCTATTTTCTTCCATGTATAATCATTGTATTTTATATCTTTTCTTTTTGTATTCTAGATTGTTTATTATCATTCTTCACTGCATGAATGTAAAGGAGAACGAAATGCTCGTTACTCTGGATCCGATACAGCATATAAAATACAAAAAGCATAAAAAACAAAACAAATATAAATGTAAAAACAAGCTTATAAAACACAATGTACAAGTAACTATTGAATGTGGCCGTATATACATAAGATTAGTTTAAATATGTGGGCTGATTATATGTACATAGAGCAAGGGTTCGGATCTTTTTTATGCCAATGAGGCTTATCATTAACTGAGGTGTCCGTGGACCCCCAGGTTAGGAACCCTGACATAAAGTGTACGTACAGCTTTTTTTAAAACAAGTGTACTTGACCTGTCAAGCTAAAAGCTGTGATTAAACATTGTGCTTATCCAGTGCTTTACAAACTCCTTTTAACAAGAGCTTGGTTAACTTAGCCAGCACTTTCCTGCAACTGGTCCAGCTAATTTTAGCAGCTCTCTGTGATCTAAGATTACCAAAACGAAGTGGGGATGACTGCAAACATGGAGCAGATCAAGGAACAGTAATTAAAGAATCCTTGCATGACTGATAAAACACTCTGAGAATTTTACTCCAGTTTCAGAGTAGGCTTTGATAGTTTTGTACAGAAAAGCAGTTAAATGGATAGAATCTCATTATGTGCAAGTTCCACTTCTGCTCAAAATAGAAAAGATAAATGGCAATGATTTCCCATTGCAGCTCAAGGCACACAAACAGATCTATTCCACGTATATCTAGAACTGTATAGAAATTGGCTCACTGAAAACAGACAGCCACTTTGTTCTGGGAAAGCATGTTTGATGATGAGTGTATTTTATATTCTAACTTCATTAATTTTATCGTGGAAATTACAGAGTATCAGAGATGCCAGCATAAAGGTGCTAACTTGTAATTGAAAGTGAGAATAACATGAGCAGCATGATTACTAACAGCAGCTTCCTTCATTACACAACTGTACAGACTACTGTATTTCCCATCAGGCAACTGGTTTGCTGGAAAAGAAGTGTTCTGCAAGCACCAACAGTGAATCTTAACCTGTCAATGGTGGACTCCTTATCAGATGACATCAAAGCTGTATAGAATAAAGAAATCTGACTCCTCACCTTTAGGTTTAGAAGTGTGAGATTTTCGAGATGTGATAGTGGTGGTTCAGATATTAAATGCTTATATTTTGATAGTATGAAATGTTTCAGCTGCAAATATTTAAAGAAGTGTTTTTTAGGAATATGGTATACCTGACACAATTGATCAAATGTAATAAGATTACCATTCATATAAAGGTCCTCTATTTTCTGCAGACCTTTGTCTGCCCAGATTCTGAAACTACCATCTGCTCTTCCTGCCCTGAAGTATGTATTGCTCCATATTGGGGAGAAGTGAGAAATGGGAGAAATATCTTTAATATGCTGATGTGCTTTATACCAGATGTCAATAGCTTTGATGTCATATGATAAGGAGTCCACCATTGACAGGCTAGAGGCATGGAGACTGGATGTTCAAGAGGACATACAAGAAACTGAGTGGGAAATGGCATGCTTAAAAGCCCAAAAGCAATCAACTAACATGAGAATGAAGCTATTACAATATAAATGGTTAATGCAAACTTACATTACCCCAGTCAAACTGAACCATTGGTCCCTGACATCCCGGACACTTGTGTTAAATGTTTAGAAGAAAAGGGTACTCTGTTTCACTGTGTATGGGACTGTCCAAAATTTAAAAAAAAAATACTGGAAAACAGTTGTTCAGACTATATCTGAGATTGTTGGAGTAAAGGTGCCTCACCAAGCAAAAATGTGCGTACTAGGTATATATCCAAAGAACTTTACCGTTAGTTCAAAACAGTCAACTTTAATTGACTTTGGACTCCTGCAGGCCAGGAGGATGATAGCTTTATCTTGGAGTAAAATGGATATACCTTTGATACATGTACGGGTGAAGGAGATGGCATCTTGTATTGTACTAGAGAGACTGACTTACATAACCAGAGGAAGGGCAGGAGAAGTTGAAAATGTGTGGAAACCTTCACTGGAGTTCCTTGGACGTCAAGGTGCACAGTCATTTTGAAACTGCTATGTGTTGTTGAGTGCTTCTACAGTTTTTTTTTCTGATGTGTTTTTATTTTTGCTGTTAAATATGTGAAGTATGTGAAATGTTATATTTCTTTTCCTTCGATGATTGTGAAAAACATGAGGACATGTTTCACTATTTAGTTTAATTATTATTATTGTTTATTTGTATATGTGAAATATATGTAAAATTCAATAAAAATATTGAAGAACAGTGAATCTTAACCCTGTTCTCTCACTTCCATTACCCTTTCAGATTTCACTGCATAAGTACAACTGTGTAAAAGTATTGTCTGTGATACTGTAGGTTAACAATTGTTGAAATTACTCTGCCATGGACGGTCCCAAGCCCGGCTACAAAAAGAGGAAGATTGGACTTGGGCCTAGCAACCCCGTCCTCTAAAAACCCAGAGCTACAACAACGTCAACAGAAGCTCCAAGGACTTCATCCCTGGGAGAGGGAGGATACACCAAGAAGACGGGCTACACTAGGAAACAATGTGAAAGGATGGCCCAGTACTGAGGGTTCTGGTGAGCTACTGTCAGCGGCCTCTGCCCCAGTAGGCGTGTTGGGATTAAGAAGAAGAATTGCTGAGGTTCACCGGGATCCAGCTGGGTACAGGTCAAATACAAGCAATTCTGTGCCAGTTAACATTACAGTTTTTGTACTCCATTGATTAGCTAGGATTTTCAACACAACACCCAAGTATGAAACTAATCTTGCAAATCAAATACGCGAACCATCAAAAATCCATAACTTTCACTCCTGAATGGAATTTGTAATCGGCAGCCAAACCACTGCCCCACTATATCTGACTGGCAAGTTAATAAATCTACACCAAGGTGCTGCGTTACTCCAAAAATCAAGTGTTACCAGGTTGGAAAGTGTACGAGGACCAATAAATAGCTTAAGTTCAATTAGATAAGAAGCTACATTTTGACTAGTGAGTTGGTACATGTTTTCCATACCAGATACAAATTAAGAGTACTTTTATTCAGAATCAGAATCAGCTTTCTGATTACCAGCATGTCATGAGATTTGTTAACTTAGCAGCAGCAGTTCAATATATACTAATATAGAAGAAAATAAATAAATAAATCAATTACAGTATATGTCTATTGAATAGATTAAAAATCATACAAAAACAAAAATATATATATAAAAAAGTGAGGTAGTGTTCATAGGTTCAATGTCCATTTAGAAATAGGATGCAGAGGGAAGAAGCTGTTCCTGAATCGCCGAGTGTGTGTCTTCAGGCTTCTATACCTCCTCCCTGATGGTAACAATGAGAAAAGGGCATGCCCTGGGTGCTGGGGATCCTTAATAATGGATGCTGTCTTTCTGAGACACCATTCCTTGAAGATGTCCTAGGTACTTTGTAGGCTAGTACCCAAGATGGAGCTGACTAAATTTATGACCTCTCCAGCTTCTTTCGGAACTGTGCAGTAGCACCCACACCCCATACCAGACAGTGATGCAGCCTGTCAGAATGCTCTTCATGGTACATCCAAAGAAGTTTTTGAATGTTTTTGCTGACATACCAAATCTCTTCAAACTCCTAATGAAGTATAGTCGCTGTCTTGCCTTCTTTATAGTTGCATCGATATGTTGGGACCAGGTTAGGTCCTCAGGAGATCTTGACACCTAGGAACTTGAAACTGCTCACTCTCTCCACTTCTGATCCCTCTATGAAGGATTGGTGTGTGTTCCTTTGTCTTACCCTTCCTGTAGTGAGCTAATGTTGTTCCTGAAATTAGCTCACTTGATGTGAGCTAATCTCTCTTGGACCCTAAGAGGCTCTATGTTATGATGTTCAGACACAATGAGAACTGAGTTAAAGCTTCCTTTCTTGAAACCTAACAACTAGGAGATAATAAAACTCAATTCCATCACTCTGACTAAATTAACTCGAATCTCAGAGGTGTTTCTGCAGCACCCTTGAATAGTTAAACATCAATATAAGATAAAGAGCGTGGGTCGGCTACTGAAATTGGTTCGGTAACATAAGGCAAATCTCCTACATCAGCTACACTTTCGCACACTATTCCCACATCTCTTAATTAACTTCACACCCAAAATTACATCAAACTCACTCTTGAACATAAACACTGAGCATTCAAAGCTCTCTGCTGGATTTTCTACAGATTCAAAGCATTTTATGTAAATTAACATTGCTTCATCACATTTTTAAACAGTGCCCTCTTCATTCTGAGGACCATGACCTCAATATGTAGCTTTTCAAAACAGGAAAATTGCCATCTCAGTGACCATCCCATTAATTTCATATGGAAGGTCATATCTTGGACCTTTGTTCCTTCCTATACACTCCAACATTCCACTATTGAATAAGATCATAAGATCAGCAAATCTTTCACATCAACCCCAACTTCTGACATTTCTTACACACACACACACACACATATATATATATGGGCCATGAGTTAATCAGAGCAGCCGTTATTTAGAAAAACTAAATTGAGAAAATAGATGGGATTCCCTTTCTTTATTTGGGACACTATGCTGCTCAATTGGAGCAGGAAATTGTTGCCAGACAACTTCTAACTGCATCAGTTATGTGCACTTGCATGACTGTTAGACACTACACCATGCTTAGAGCAATCAGTTTCTAAACAGCCTCATTTGCGTGTGCTCGTGTTCAAAAAACAGTGACTTTTGTCACCGATAGTTGGCAAGAAATAAGCAGTAAGACCATTTGAAACTGATTTGCTCACCATGGTTTCAAGCATTCAGGCTTAGAGATGCTAGAAACAGCCAAGAGTGAAAATAAAATTATTTCACTACTTCAACAAGTTAGGAATTTTAAAGAATTTGAAGGTATCTTGAATACTGTAATGAAAATGAAGATTTGGTGGATGTAATTGTCGAAGGCCAGCAAGTTAGGAATTACAAAGAATTTGAAGGTTTCTTAAATGTTAAGAATATATAATTTGGTACTCAGTAAACACTAGTGTGTCTTTTTTAATAACTTTTAACTATTTCCAAGAAACTTCAGCAAATGCAGTAGCCGCTTAATTGAGCCAAAATGTTCAGGTGCCGATGTATCCCAATTAAGTAGAATCCAGTGTGTGTGTGTGTGTGTGTGTGTGTGCGTGTGTGTGTGCATATAAATAACTATTAGGCTGTGATTTTGTTCGTGATTTGTGAAATCTGAATTTGCTGATTCACTGCAAAAAAAGCTGTGTGCTACAGCATAATGACATTACAAACTATGTAGTGGAAATTCACCCTCCGGAAAAAAATGCCAAGTGCATGATTTGTTAGCATATATGAATTGGACTCCATTTCTAAAATTCAGTTCCACAGAAGTTATAGGGGAGCAGTGAGATTGCATTATTGCGATGTTCCATGAGAACGTCAAGCTGTACAAACTCAGTCTTGCCCTATACGTGACGACCATTTGGGAATCTGAAGTGCAGCAAGGTTTTCTACCTTTGGGACCAAATAATCAAACTAGCAGAAAGAACTCAAGCCCGAACAAGAATTCCCATCATAAAGTAAATGTGTAAGAAAATTGCAGGTATGGTATGGTTCAATGCACTTATCTTACCACATCACTTGTTTCCTCTTAGGCAATCCCTCAGGATTTAGGATGTGGGTTCTGTGGCTGATGAAGTCAAGACGGGACCAACAGGCTCTCATTTCCCAGGAGGGAAATAAAATGCTTGATGGAATAAAATTAGAAGTGTAGTTTGGAGGGTGGTACATTTCTTCCAACATTCAGATTGAGCTTCCATGTACTGCTGATGAATGGCCTCAAGACTCCCAAAACTTTCCAGAATACTCTTTCTTCCCCTCAAACTGACATAAATCATGGATTCCAAGGAGTCATTGGGTGAGCTTAAACCTAATTATGCAGATTTTTACAATATCTCTGTATCTTTTCCTCAGTTTACAGGCCACACCAGAGGTCAGAATTAGACCTAGCACAAGACAGGCATATAAAGACAGGCTTTGCATATAAAGCCAGGGACAAGTCTTTCCATTCTACGCTGATTTTTAACACAGCTTTTAAGCTCTTTTGACCTTGTTTTAACATTCTTAAAGATCAAAGCTTTAATTAAAGGTAACAACAATAATAGACAACTTAGCTTTTCACATTTCCTCAGTATTATTGAGCCTTTACAAAATCAAATATTCTGACATAGTGGATTGTGCTATAACAAGAAATATTAGATACTATCAGATTAGAGCAATGAGTAGACAGAATCAGATTTAATATCAAGTAATTTGCTACTTCCCTGTAATTCAAAATATTCATAAATATGATTTTAAAATCTTGAAAGATTATTGCAGTTTCTTTTCTTCCCAACAGAGATGCCTTTTCAGAATTCCTCTCCCAGCTAGCAACCATTCATCTGTAGATAGTCATGGGAACATTACTGAGCTGTGCACAGCTCCAGTGAAAATCCCAGATCAACATCCCTCTGGTCTTGCATCCCTGCTGAGAGATGAAAGAGCTGCAGTGAATCAGAAGATGGGAAAAGGTAGTGAACTGATGAAATAATAAAACCTAATGCTGGATACTCACTAGGGGATGCAAATCTACAAAGATCTCTGGGAGGAAAAAAATGTTTTATTTAAAAGCCTTTTCCTCCTACAAAGTTCAAGTTTCTCCCCTTCCTGAGAACACTTGGTGTTCATATGCCCATAAAGATTTTGCATTACCATACATCTTTCATAGATGTCCCAATGTATTTTGTGGATAATTAATTATTTTGATTGTGCTTACTCCTGTCCTGCCAGAGAAAGGTATAAAGAATTTTCTTAAAGTTTTGCAAAAAGCAATGAAATAAGTAGTTCTAAGATTATGGGAAGAAGATGTGGGCCAGGATGTTACGTGTAGTCATTGCTGTGGATATCCTCGGTATCATAGGTATAATACCCGACTTGATTTATTCTGATTTTCTGATTGGTAATCTCCTTCTCATCATGTTGCACTAAACGCTGATGCTGAAGAATGAGGCATGTTTCCTCTTAACTTACTGCGTAAATATTTCTGGCATGGGTTTTATCAGGACAACATGTGGGTGTATATTCTTCAATATGATGACAAGTAAAGTAGTATGGGTTGCTTTTAGTCTTCCTTATTTAACAAAGATTGGGGGGGGAGAAAATTTGGAATAAATTGCTGAAATATGTTTGAGCATTTGAGCAGATTTTTCATTGTGGGAGTGGAGATTAAGAAATTTTTCAAGCTCATTTGGAGGCAAATGAAGAGAACCGGGTTTAAAAAGATACAAGATTCAAGATTGTTTAACGTCATTTCCTTTAGTCATAGTCATAGTCATAGTCATACTTTGTTGATCGTGGGGGAAATTGGTTTTCGTTACAGTTGCACCATAAATAATAAATAGTAATAGAACCATAAATAGTTAAATAGTAATATATAAATTATGCCAGTAAATTATGAAATAAGTCCAGGACCAGCCTATCGGCTCAGGGTGTCTGACCCTCCAAGGGAGGAGTTGTAAAGTTTGATGGCCACAGTTAGGAATTACTTCCTATGACGCTCTGTGCTGCATCTCGGAGGAATGAGTCTCTGGCTGAATGTACTCCTGTGCCCACCCAGTACATTATGTAGTAGATGGGAGACATTGACCAAGATGGCATGCAACTTAGACAGCATCCTCTTTTCAGACACCACTGTGAGAGAGTCCAGTTCCATCCCCACAACATCACTGGCCTTACAAATGAGTTTGTTGATTCTGTTGGTGTCTGCTACCCTCAGCCTGCTGCCCCAGCACACAACAGCAAACATGATAGCACTGGCCACCACAGACTCGGAGAACATCCTCAGCATCGACTGGCAGATGTTAAAGGACCTCAGTCTCCTCAGGAAATAGAGACGGCTCTGACCCTTCTTGTAGACAGCCTCAGTGTTTACACAAGTGTAAAGGAAAAAGAAATTGATACTCTAGATCTGATGCAGCACAAAAAAAAGATAAAGAACACAGTAATAAAACACAATAAATATAAATATATGATAGCTTATATACATAGATTGATTGTATACAATAAAGTGATCCTAGGCACAGGAGTGTCCATACATAGGGTGACTGACAGGAAATGATACAGTAGTGCTGGTTGGAGGTGTGGTGGTGTGTGTTTGTGGGTGGAGGTGTTGATCAGCCTTATTGCTTGGGGAATGTAACTGTTTTAAAGTCTGCTAGTCCTGGCTTAGAGGCTACATAGCCTCCTCCCAGAGGGGAGTGGGACAAACCGTCCATGAGCAGGGTGAGTGAGATCCTTCATGATGTTACTTACCCTTTTCAGGCAACTTTCAGGCACTTAATGACAGGCAAGCTGGTGCATGTGATGAATTGGGCAGTTTTGACTACCCATTCCTGTCTGCCACAGTGTAGTTTATATACAAGGCAGTGATGTAGTTTGTTAGGATGCTCTCTACTGCACTTCTATAGAACAACATGAGTATGGATGTGCACCGTCCAGCTTTTTTCAGCCTCTCAGAAAGTAGAGGCATCACTGAGCTTATTAACCCAAAAACCTGTCACTGGTTTCTTCCTGCTCAAAGGACAAGCAAGAACCTAGATGATCTGAGCTTCTCTATAATTTCCATCTCTTTGATAAGGACCGCAAAATGTTGCTCATCATGTCATGATGTAAAACCGATGTGGTCGAATAATGACAGATGCAGACACTAAGCAGATAGGCTTGATTTTATACTTTCAGTAGTATCATTTTATGTGCAGACATGAATTCAGAACAAGCAGGTGAAGACTGACCAAAAGTACTACCAGCCACAATTACAGGCAATTCGCATAGACCAAAACAATTTGAGTGAATGTTATTTGTAGTGTGAGGAAGTACAGTCTTATGCTGTGTGTCTTTAATTCACCAGATCATAAAAATACTTCACTGCTGTGATGCCATGCTTTGGATGTTCACACTAGTCTTCTTTGAGACCAGCTTCCATCATCATAGAGCACTGAACCTCTGGACTTCTTCACAAAAAGTCTTCTCCCCGACGAACAACCTTGGACTCAAGATTAGCAAGAACAAGAAACTGACTGTAGACTTCAGGAAGGGAAAGATGAAAAAAAACACACACCAATCCTCATTGAAGGGTCAGTGGTAGAAACGGTGAGCAACTACAAGTTCCTGGGGATCAACATCTCAGAGGATCGATTCAGAGTCCAAGACAATCATGCAACTGTGAAAGCTATGGTAAGGCATGGATAGCCTAGGGCAGTTGTAGTCAAGCGAAACCTTTGAAGTGAGACTGCTGATGTCACCCCCGCTTGCTGTAGATGAGATAGGTTGAGATGACTGTGGCAGTGTGTACATAAGCAAAATGAGTGAGACTTTTCCAGAAAGCTCTTTATAAAAGATAGCATCCCTTTACACAGTAGGGGATACCAGAGAGTAATGCTACAAGGATTATAGAAGGATATGAATTATACCCAACAACTAAGGCTCTATTGTCATTACTAACTTCAAAATATCAGTGGATGTCTACTTGAAGTTTTAATTTTTTTTAACACCTCTACTGTGAATAGCAATTGATCTCACGACTAAGGAATTCAAACATACATAAATTACAATGACTAATGTCCATATCTGTTAAACCAGTTCTGTACAAAAATAGCAGTTTTCTGTTCAGACTTCTGAACAGTGTGGGTGACAGGGGCCAGGCTGTTCTCCTTGTGCACAAGTAAAATAAAAGGAATGTTTCAGTTTTAAGTGTGTGTGTTCGGGCCACAGTTATTTTAGTTATTTTACTATTGGCGACAAGAGTTACTCGGAGGTTCCAGTGAGTTGGGCTAACCATTCATTATACGGAAGAAGGGAATTCAACCCTGGCAGCCAATCAGTCCTAAATCCTAGGCTGCTCAGTTGAGCAAGGGACTGAGCCTGCAGCTGCAACACAAATTTCCTCCTGTGTGGAGTAGTCAAGGTAGGCCACCATAGTCGCTGACATAGGAAAGTTACCGCACTAAAAAAAAATTGACGAGTTTGCCGCTTTCCTGTCTTTAGTCCTGCACGAGACTGCTGTTGTCTGGACTGGAGTCCCACACAAGGTTGCCGTGCCTTGCACAAAGTGCACAAAAGTTCGGTAAGTGTGCTGTTAAAAAAGGAATTCCAAAATATTTGTGTCCATGTGTGCACTCTGATTGAGTGTGTGTGAATGGTAGTGTGAAAGTCTCCTATCCCAGATCTCGAAAGGACTCCAGCAGCATGAATGGTTGTACATCATGGTCCTGAAAGCATTAAGTATGTTTAGAAATATATTGTATGGTGGATTGAACAAAGAGAGTGCCTGCAGACATTGTTAGAGAATGGAAAATGTGGTAAGACTGTAAGGTGGACTGAGATTGTTAAATGTAGATGTGAAATGCAAAAACGGTTAGATGAATCCTGTAAAAAGGCAGAGGAGGTGAGCAAAAGTTAAAGAAGAAAAAGACAGAGAAAGTACAGGCAAAGGATAGTAATACAGGTGGCCCCCGTTTTCCGAACGTTTGCTTTACGACACCTTGCTGTTTAGAAAGATCTACATTAGTTACTTGTTTTCACTAACAAAAGGTGTTTTCACTGTTACAAGAAAAGGCAGCGCACGCCCGAACAGCCAAGCTCCTCCCCCAGAACTGCATTCTAGCCGTCATTGCTTAAATACGTGCTTTATCTCGATTTATTTTGTGCATCTGTTAGCAAGATGAGTTCTAAGGTATCGGAAAAGCCTAAAAGAGCTCGTAAGGGTGTTACACTTAGCGTAAAAGTAGACATAATTAAGCATTTCGATCGTGGTGAACGAAGTAAGGACATTGTCCGCGTGTTTAACTTGCCTGCATCCACCATTCCCACTATTTATACGCAGAGAAAGAATTTTGACAGCTGCCGATGTTACTGTTGGTTCTGCTCGTAGCAAAGTGGTCTCTCTCAGTCGGCATCCAATAATGGATAAAATGGCAAGTCTATTGCTTGAGTGGATTGATAGGTGTACAAAGCGTGGTGTTCCGTTAAGTTTTCTTATACTTAAAGAGAAATCAGTCAGTCTTTGTAATAAGCTGAAACAGAAAGCACTGGACGTTGGTAATGAAGGTGTTGTGAAAGTGGAATGTAAAGGTAGTAATGGGTGGTTTAATCGGTTTCTGAGGCAAGGGCAGCTTCATAGTTTAAGCAGTGGTCCCCAACCTCTGGGCTGCGGACCGATACATTGCCGCGAAGAATGCAGTAGTGCAGCAGTAGTCGGAACGCACCCAGTACATCTTTAAGAAAAAAGCCGAAATAAACAAGCTAATTAATTAGGTGCCGCCTAGCATGTAAATGTCGGCTCAGATCAGAGGCGATTGCCGATTGCGTCGGGTGGTTATTCGTATAAGCAAATGTTTAACTGTGACAAAACTGCAATTTATCGGAGTCTTCCCAATTCCGGTAAGTGAAACTACACTGTACATACATTATTTCTACTTTATATAGGCTGTGCATTTTTATGTGTTATTTGGTATGATTTGGCAGCTTCATAGCTTAAAGGTTACTGGAGAGAGTGTTTCTGCCGAGAGCGCTTCCACGAAGATTTTCGCTGTGCTAGACAGTGCTGCAGAAAAGTATTTCTACTTTATATAGGCTGTGTGTTTATCATACCATTCCTGCTTTTACTATATATAACTGTTATTTTAGGTTTTATGGGTCATTTGGCATGATTTTGTAGGTTATTTTTTGGGTCTGGGAACACAAAAAATTTTCCCATATTAATAAATGGTAATTGCTTATTCACTTTATGACATTCTGGCTTACGAACCGTTTCATAGGAACACTGTACCTTTGCATAGTGGGGGAAACCTGTATCTCACTCAGTGTTTGAAAATAAACTATTAGCACCAGAGTCTGAGGATGGACTAGATACTGTAACCCTGCCTTCCCCAGGCACAGTTTCAAGAAGACACACATCAAGTGATTCTTCTTGAGTACTCGTGAGACTGGTGTCAGCCAGTGCCTGCCCTGCCACAGGCAGCGGCTCCAAATAGCACTATGGGAAGCAGAGGGGATGAGGAAAATGCTGATTTAGATGTACTTTGAACCAGTCTAGTAGGAGCCCTATGGAAATGTTTCCCTCGCATTGTAGACCGGCAAAAAAAAATCGGGCAGGAGACATTGACGTTAATAAATATGTAGAACACATGTATAAATGTTTTCAGAAGTATCCAGATTAACTCTACCAGCAGGGACACCTGTCTTAATAAATGTTGGGGTAAATAATTTGCAAACTAGGTTAAAGCGAAAACATATACTATTACTTATCTGAGATGGGAGTTAAGTGAAATTGTGATGTTTTACTATATTGCCAAAAGCAATTACAACATCAAAGGTTTAAAGCTGTTAAGGGGAATGAGGACAATACTTGTGTGAGACTTCCCACCTGCTCCACTGTAGCCTCTGGGGAATTTTGCACATTGTTTTAAAAATATTGGAATAGCTGCCCTATACAATTTGAATGCTATTTTATCTCAGAGCTTTGTTTTATATCTAACAAAATTAAATGACCAAATTTTGGGGAATCATTACTAAATTAACATCTGCTAAAAATTTCACTGTAAATCTCAGGTTTAACAATACTTGCTTTATACACATATGGTTCAGGTGACCCATTTGTGACTGGTAATTTTTGTTTTGAAGAGTATGGGAGGTTAGTTAGTAAAATTCAGTCACTAGGTATACATGGAGAGGTGGCAAATTGGATTAGACATTGGCTCAATGGAAGAAGCCATAGAGTGATAGTAGAGAATTGCTTCTCCGAGTGGAGGCCTGTGACTAGTGGTGTGCCACAGGGATCAGTGCTGGGTCCATTGTTATTTGTCATCTATATCAATGATCTGGATGATAATGTGGTAAATTGGATCAGCAAATTTGCTGATGATACAAAGATTGGAGGTGTAGTAGACAGTGAGGAAGGTTTTCAGAGCCTGCAGAGGGACTTGGACCAGCTGGAAAAATGGTCTGAAAAATGGCAGATGGAGTTTAATACAGACAAGTGTGAGGTATTGCACGTTGGAAGGACAAACCAAGGTAGAACATACAGGGTTAATGGTAAGGCACTGAGGAGTGCAGTAGAACAGAGGGATCTGGAAATACAGATACAAAATTCCCTAAAAGTGGCGTCACAGGTAGATAGGATCGTAAAGAGAGCATTTGGTACATTGGCCTTTATTAATCAAAGTACTGAGTATAAGAGCTGGAATGTTATGATGAGGTTGTATAAGGCATTGGTGAGGCCGAATCTGGAGTATTGTGTTCAGTTTTGGTCACCAAATTACAGGAAGGATATAAATAAGGTTGAAAGAGTGCAGAGAAGGTTTACAAGGATGTTGCTGGGACTTGAGAAACTCAGTTACAGAGAAAGTTTGACTAGGTTAGGACTTTATTCCCTGGAGTGTAGAAGAATGAGGGGAGATTTGATAGAGGTATATAAAATTATGATGGGTATAGATACAGTGAATGCAAGCAGGCTTTTTCCACTGAGGCAAGGGGAGAAAAAAACCAGAGGACATGGGTTAAGGGTGAGGGGGAAAACGTTTAAAGGGAACATTAGGAGGGGCTTCTTTACACAGAGAGTGGTGGGAGTATGGAATGAGCTGCCAGACGAGGTGGTAAATGCGGGTTCTTTTTTAACGTTTAAGAATAAATTGGACAAATACATGGATGGGAGGCGCATGGAGGGATATGGTCCGTGTGCAGGTCAGTGGGACTAGGTAGAAAATGGTTCGGCACAGCCAAGAAGGGCCAAAAGGCCTGTTTCTGTGCTGTAGTTTTTCTATGGTTTCTATGGTTTAGATAATATTATTCTGGATGTATGGGTATAAAATTCTTTGATCCAACAAAAATGGAAATGGGACAATGGACAGAGCAGGGGTAAACATGGGAAGGTCCGTGAGGGATTTATTTATGTTGGTGGACAACCTGGCCACTGGGCTATAAGATGCCCTTAGCCTAAAGCAAATTTGGTAACAGTTTCCATCTCCACTGCCACCAGCAACCAGTACAGTGACTATGCAGCTTAATAATCTGTTCTTAAACTCTACTTAAGAACTTGTATGATTTTACTTCTGCCATCATAATATTCCACCTGATTTAAGCCCTCATGTAATTTTTCTTCTATAGCTTTTCCTCCTGATTTCATACTGGGAAAAAATAGTGGAAAATTTTAGTTGCTATGTGGAGTGTGCACATCATATATCAGCTGAAGCGGCAGAACTACCTTCCCTCCTGTTCTGCTCAAGCAGCTGAACCTCTTTGCCTTAACAAAAGCTGCAGCCTTGCAGCCAGTGCACTGAATCTCGTTATGCCTTAGGAGTAGCACATGACAATAGACAATTATGGAATTGACATGGGTTTCTCACCTCTCTGGAACTCCGATAAAATGCAGTGAACTAACTCTGAACATTTTCCTGCTTTTGAATTAATTACTGAAATTGCCATTATAAACAATGTGGCTCATACTAACGGGAAGGATAAAATAAGTAGAGAGAACGAACAGGCCAACGCCTTTGCTAAGGGAGCAACAGCAGATACTTATGGCCATGTAACGCTACAGTGTGCTCAGGCTGTGAGTACTTTCCAAATTCATTTGATGAACTAGTAAAATTCCAGGGTAATGCATTTAGTAACTGAACAAGACTTTATGGACTGAAGCATGCTGTGCGTAAGACCATAAAAGATAATGGGTATAGTTGAAAATGAGAGAACCTCAACCATTACAAGAAAAGTAGCAACAATTGTATGATTTGCCAGAGCCATAACCCTGATAAACACTGTTGGTATTTGCCGCTGCTGGGCCCTCCCCCAGGATGTTGTTTGCGCATCTCCAAAGCGATTTCATGCAGTTACCTAAATGTATAGGTTGTGGCGACCCACTTTCTGGCACACACGAACCGGCTCACAACTCCGTGTGGTTATTCTAGCGCTGTGTGTAGCACATCGCTACAATTGGTGACCCTGACGGCCCAAATGATATTTGGACCAGAGATGACCGACGCTGCATCTGTTCACGCAGTTTCGTTAAAACTGCCAAGCTTCTGGACACTGCGACCCCAATTATGGTTTGAACAAGCAGAAGCACAATTCCACATTCGGCAGATAACCTCAGAGTCCGCTCGCTACTACTACGTGCTGAGCTCCCTTGACCAGGAGACTGCTGCACAAGTTGAGGAGTTTATACAGTCGCCCCTGGAGGACGGCAAATACACAGCATTCAAAGCCCTGCTCATAAGGACTTTCGGACTCTCACGGCGCGAACGATAACGCCGCTTAATGCACCTGGATGGTTTGGGAGACAGGCCGCCGTCAGCATTAATGAACGAGATGCTGACCCTGGCTGAAGGGCACAAGCCCTGCCTAATGTTTGAGCAGGCGTTCCTAGAGCAACTGCCCGAGGACATATGCTTGCTGCTGTCCGATGCAGATTTCAGCAACCCCCGGGAGGTGGCGGCCCGAGCAGATGTGCTGTGGAATGCCAGGAAAGAGAGAGGGGCATCCGTTGCACAAATCACCAAGCCGCGTGCCCAACGACAGACCAGACCAGGCCCGCCGCTGCAGACTGCCCTGCAAATTCCCGGGAAATGCCAGGGCCAGCCGCCGCTGATGGCTACGGCAGCTGGCCATCAGGACAGCCTCCTGTACGTCTGGGACAAGCAGTCGGGACGCCGCTTTTTGGTCGACACCGGAGCGGAGATCAGCATTTTACCTGCAACGAGTTACGACACCCGCAACAGAGAACCGGGACCCACCCTGAGGGCCGCTAATGGCAGCACAATATGAACTTACGGCACCCACACGGTGCAGCTACAGTTCAGCTCCAGCCGGTTCATGTGGGACTTCACACTGGCCGCCGTGGCCCAACCACTGCTGGGGGCAGATTTTCTACGAGCCCACAGCCTGCTGGTCGACTTGCAAGGGAAGCGATTAGTCCACGCCAAGACTTTTCAAACATTCTCCAACGTTCTCCCTGGGTGAAGCACAGTTGCCAGCCCCACACCTGGACTCCATCACGCTGTCCGACGATGAATTCACCAGGGTCCTGGCGGATTTCCCATCAGTGCCATGCCCAGACACGGAGTACAGCACCACATCCCGACCCAGGTACCACCCCTCCACGCCCGTGCTCGAAGGCTTCCCCCGGACAAGCTCCGACTGGCGAAGGAGGAGTTCAAGAAGATGGAGGAATTAGGGATCATACGACGGTCCGACAGCCCATGGACCTCCCCACTGCACATGGTGCCCAAGGCAACGGGGGGCTGGAGACCATGCGGTGACTACCGCAGACTGAACGAGGCTACAACGCCAGACCGCTACCCTGTGCCGCACATTCAAGACTTCGCAGCAAACCTACACGGCGCAAGGATCTTTTCAAAGGTAGACCTCGTCCGGGGATACCATCAAATCCCTGTACATCTGGACGACATCCCCAAAACAGCACTTATCACCCCGTTCGGACTTTTCGAATTCGTCCGAATGCCGTTTGGTCTAAAGAATGCCGCACAGACTTTCCAGCGGCTAATGGACGCGGTGGGACGCGACCTGGACTTTGCATTCATCTATTTGGACGACATCCTCATAGCCAGCAGTAGTCAGCAGGAGCATCTGTCCCACCTCCGCCAGCTCTACTCCCGCCTGAGTGAATTCGGCCTTACAATCAATCCAGCCAAATGCCAGTTCGGACTCGACATCATCGACTTGCTGGGCCACAGGATTACTAAAGACGGGGCAACCCCGCTACCCGTCAAGGTAGAAGCGGTCTGCCACTTCCCCCGACCCAACACAATCAAAGGCTTGCAGGAATTCGTGGGTATGGTGAATTTTTACCACCGTTTCCTCCCCTCAGCAGCCCGAACCATGCGCCCCCTGTTCACCCTGATGTCAAGGACATTACCTGGGACGAAGAGGCCGCAACCGCTTTCGTTAAGACCAAAGAAGCCTTGGCAAACGCCGCGATGCTAGTGCACCCCAGAACGGACGTTCCTACTGCCCTCACGGTGGACGCATCCAACACAGCGGTCAGTGGAGTGCTGGAACAACTCATCGAGGGTCGCTGGCAACCCCTGGCGTTCTTCAGCAAACACCTACGACCACCTGAACTCAAATACAGTGCTTTCGACCGGGAGCTATTGGCACTATACCTGGCAATCCGGCATTTCAGATACTTCTTAGAAGGTAGGCCCTTCACCGCGTTCACAGACCACAAACCACTTACCTTTGCGTTCACTAAGGTGTCCGACCCCCGGTCGTCCCGCCCGCAGCGACATCTGTCCTACATCTCCGAGTACACGACGGACATCCGGCATGTCTCTGGAAAGAACAACGTCGTGGCGGACGCACTTTCCAGACCTACGTACAGGCCCAGTCCCAGGGGGTGGACTATGCAGCGCTGGCAGAGGCACAGCAGGCAGACACTGAGATCCCCAGTTACAGAACTGCAGTGTCCGGTTTACAGCTTCAAGACCTCCCCGTAGGCCCAGGTGAGAGGACCCTACTATGTGACGTAGCTACCGGCCAACCCCGCCCCGTCGTCCCAGCAGCCTGGCGCCGGCAGGTTTTCGAGTCCATTCACAACTTAGCGCACCCCTCCATCAGGACAACTGTCTGGCTGGTCTCCAACAGGTTCGTGTGGCATGGACTTCGTAAGCAGGTCAGTGAATGGGCCAAAACGTGCATGCAGTGCCAAACAGCCAAGGTGCAGCGGCACACCAAGGCTCCACCGCAGCGGTTCGAACCCACCCGCCGGAGGTTCGACCACATCCATGTGGATATCGTGGGGCCCCTGCCAGTGTCACGAGGAGCGCGGTACCTCCTAACTATGATAGACCGGTTCACCAGATGGCCAGAGGCAGTCCAGTTCACCGACACCACCTCCGAATCCTGCGCCCGAGCACTGATCGCAACCTGGGTAGCACGCTTCGGGGTACCGGCCCACATTACCTCCGACAGGGGCGCCCAGTTCACCTCCAGCCTGTGGTCGGCTATGGCCAGCCTTTTAGGAACACAGCTACACCACACAACTGCCTACCACCCACAGTCGAACGGACTAGTGGAGCGCTTCCACCGTCACCTGAAATCGGCTCTCATGGCCTGCCTGGAGGGGCCTAACTGGGTGGACGAACTTCCCTGGGTCCTGCTCTGAATCCGCACGGCGCCCAAGGAGGATCCACACACCTCGTCGGCCGAGTTGGTGTACAGCGCGCCCCTGGTCGTCCCAGGAGAGTTCATACCAGCCCCAAGGGGGCAAGAGGAAGAACCCACAGCAGTCCTGGACAGACTACGAGAGAGGCTCGGTAACCTGGCCCCCAATACCCACTTCACAGCACGGACAGAGCCCGACCTGCATACCCAAAGACCTGCAGAACTGTAAGTTTCTTTTTGTACGACGGGGCGGACACCGGGCACCGCTACAGCGGCCCTACGAGGGACCGTTTAAGGTGATCAGGAACAACGGGTCCACGCTCGTGCTGGACATTGGGGAGAGAGAGGAGGCATTCACGGTGGACTGACTCAAACCGGCCCATGTGGACTTGGCGCAACCGGTCCAGGCTCAGGCACCGCGGCGCAGGGGCAGACCTCCCAAACAGAGGCCGATCCAGACAGTGGACATTGGGGGAGGTATCGCTGGTTCTGGGGGGGGTTATGTGGCGACCCACTTTCTGGCACACACGAACCGGCTCACAACAGCGCGCGCAGGCAGAGGGCCGGCAGCAAAAAGGGCACCAGGCCATCTTCACCAGCAGGGGGAAAATCCCGTGCGCAGAAGGTGTCTGGGAATATACATTCCCCACAGTAGTCCTGCCCAGGGAGGGTGGGAACGGGAAGGCTTTAAAGCGGGCCGCGAAGATTGAATAAATCTCTTTCATCGCAACTCTAACTCACCGACTCCGTGTGGTTATTCTAGCGCTGTGTGTAGCACATTGCTACAAGGTTGTGATTATGCACTTGTATTTGTGTTTGTTATCTCCATGGAAAGAAGGTTATCCAACTCAGAAATTATGCTGTAACTGTTGCTAATTTTTATTATAAGAGTTTATTCCTCAGTTTGGGATCCCTGAGAAAATCGTAAGTGAGAACAGTCCTCACTTTATTATAAAGCTTATACAGTAGTTGACAAAAGTTTTGTGGTGTTAAATATCATTTCACCTGCTCTTATCATGCTCGATCTTACGGAGAGACTGAAAGCCAAAATGAAATGCAGATTATCTAAATTACGCAACGAGACTGAGCTAAACTGGTCAGAAGCACTCATGACAATACACTGCACTCCAAACTGTGTAGCAGACCTATGTCCACATGAGATAGTTTTGGAAGGTCCAACGTACTTGACAGTCACTCGTTCTTTCTAATTAATCAGATGGATATTCATATTATGAGAGCAAGCATGCTGCAGTATTGTATATCACTAACACAAGCTCTTAAAGGTTTCCATTAACAGGTACTTGTAGCCCAGAAGATCATGTTGGCTGCAGAGTGTCAGATCTACCAGCTGGGAGATTGGGCACTAGTGAGAGCCTACTGATACAATAATTGCCTAAAGCCCCACTGGGAAGGTCCATTCCAAGTGTTGCTGAGTCCATATACTGCTTTAACTGTTTAAAGGAAGCTGACATGAATACACACCTCACATGATAAGCCAGTGGTGCCACCTGACCAGGGAACAGGAGGCCAGAAGGACGTTGTTGATAAGGATAGATGGACTGAACTCTTGATCTTTGCCACTTACCTCCTGAAGTAATCACTATGCATTATCCCAATTTTTCATAATCTACACATCAATATTACACCTAAATGCGTAAGTATTTCATGACACTATTACTCCTAACACTTTTATTGACTTAATTATGAATATGTGTTGCATACTAACCAATCAGGTTGTTGTGTGATCGCTAAAGAGCATCTATATGTTTGGAAGGTGGCTTGTCAATATGATTATACCCTGAATTGTAGTCAGTTTGATTCCGTGTCTTACTTTGATAGCTAAACTAGAATTGTAAGGGAGCACAGGACTGTGCTACCCATAGGAATGACTATTTCTAATGTAACTGATTTGAGGGCTGGTATCAACCTACTTACTCCCGGCTTTCAAGCTGTTTCATGGGTGAAGTACGTTACCTTAGCCATTAAAAGGCTGGGATTAGACTTTGGTAACAGTATGTGCAATGTTGTAAATACTTGTGACCTTCTGAATCTCGTTAGTAGTTCTTACTGGGTATGCCACTGACAGGCTGCTAGGGGTACCGCTTCTAAAATAGTATCTTTTGTCTGAAGCAAAGCTGTGGAGGGGTTGTTGTTATCTGGCCTATGTAGTACCATAAATGTACCAGCTACACACTCTCTCTCTATAGCCTACTGTGAGGGGTTGCCATCAAAGGATTATGGAAACTGAGTGTTTCTGGAATTGCATTGTTTCTGTTCTGGGAACCTGAGAAACTGGCTCATGAAAGCAAGAACATGGTTTCAGCGCTGCAGGAGAAATTGGCTACTAATACATCCTGAGTGCTGCAAGACTCAAGCCAGGCCATCAATGACATTATTGGCAAAATGCTGGCATTCTGCACTGTGGCCCACAAAATCAACTAGCAATAGACACTCGGTTGTCTAAGAGAGGCTGTACTTATGCCAGGAGTGTTGCACATATGTCCTTGATATCAAAAGGCATCGGTCCTTGATGAAACTGTCATGGAGTTTCAGAGATTCTGCATTATTGTGAAATTCAGTAGGATTTATGTTGTCCTGTACAGGACAAAGAGGAAAGAGTGTGGAATTTGTGATAAGGCAAGGAGAGCCTGGGACAAATGTAGTCAGATGAGATCCTTTGAAGTGAAACTGCTGGAAATACCTCTGCTTACTACAAACAAGATAGACAGAGACTCCATGTGCTCAAGCCAAATGAGCGAGGTCTCTGGAGTGAAACAGAAAGGTCTTCCTAAAACATTGTGTCTTTTACACAATACTGAGAATAAGAGAAGGATGTGTAACACACCCAGTAAATAAGGCTCCTTTGTCTTTACTAACTGCAAAATATCATCTGCTGTCTGCTTGAAGCTTTGATTGACTTTTACACTTCTATCGTAAATGGCCATTTATCCTGCAAGGAAGGAATTAAAAGATACACAATTTACCAGATGGTTGATATCCATAACTGATAAGCCAGTTCTGTATAAAAATAGCAGTTTTCTGTCCTAGCTTCAGAACAGTTTGTGTGACAGGGACCCATGCCGTTCTCCTTGTGCACAAGTCAAATAAAATAAATGGTTGTATTATAAGAGTGTGTATGCTCTGGGCTCAGTTATTTTAATTATTTTATTATCAAGGCAAAGCGAAAGTTAAACGATTTCATGCCTACACTTGGAAAAAATTAGGAGTGGTACTATGGATCCTTCGGTTAAATTTGAAGAAACTTGGAGGCCATTTATTCAATATTTTCATATGATGTAAGTTGACCCTTTCTGAATCCTTTGCAGTAATTTTTTTCATGTATAAAGGAGCGGAGTTAACGACAAATAATTTTAGCCGAGGTAATATGACAGCCCAAGCTTCGTTTGTTTGTTTTTAGTTTAGCTTCTTTTTAGTTCAGGGGTTTTCTTTTTCTCTCTTTATTAATATCTTTTTCATGGTCAATTACTATGAGATTGGGAGGCTAAACTATATTTGCTACTTGGAATTTGTGCTTGTACATGTTAACTGTTATTATTGTAATCCCGATCTCTATGTATCATTACTATGATTGTTATGTTTAATTTTGAAACCTAATAAAAAGATTGAAAAAGAAAGAAAGTAAGTTATACCTCATTAGGAGTATGAGAAGATCTGGTATGTCAGCATACCAAACCAAACGAGGTAACATACTAAATATGTCAGGATTTGCTGATATATGCGATGTGTATGCATTTGATGGCACAGGTATTTGGTATGTATGAAGTGAGTATGCTCTACTGATCTTATACTTATTACTGTGAGGCTAAGCACAGCTCCAATGTCATATCTAAGCTTGCCAGCAACACCGCTGCTTTGGCTAAATCAGTGGTGGTGACAAATCGGCATATAGGAAGGTGACTGAAAATCTGGCTGTGGTGCCCCAGCAACAACCTATCACTCAATGTCAGCAAGACCAAGGAGATGACTATTGACTTGCGGGGGAGGGAACTGGAGGTGCATGAGCCAGTCCTCTTCTGGGGAATCAGAGGCGAAGAGGGTCAGCAACTTTAAGTTCCTTGGTGTTTTCATTTCAGAGGATCTTTCCTGGGTCTAGCACATAAGTTATCATAATGAGGAAAGCATAGCAGTGCCTCTAATTTCTCAGAAGCTTGCAAAGATTTGGCATGCCATCTAGAAGGTCAAAGAACTTCTATAAATGTATGGTTGAGAGCATATTGCTTGGTTGCCTCATGCCCTGGAAAGGAAACAACAATGCCATTGTACAGAAAAGCATACAAAAAGCAGTGGATATGACCTAGTGCATCCCGGGTAAAGCTCTGACCACCATTAAGCACATCTACACGAAGCACTGTCACAGGAAAGCAGCATCCATCATCAAGGACCCCCACCATCCAGGCCATGTTCTCTTCTCACTGTTATCATCAGGCTCTTGTACCAGTGGTGATAACTCCACTTGCCCTATCACAGAAATGTTCCCACAATCAATGGACTTATTTTCAAGGAACTCGTCATCTCATATTCTCAATATTTATTGCTTATTTATTTATTATTATTCTTTATTTCATTTTGAATTTGCACAGTTTGCTGTCTTCTGTACTCTAGTTGAACACCCAAGTTGGGCGGTCTTTCATTGGTTCTGGTATGGCTATCATTCTCTAGATTTATTGAGTATGCCCACAAGAAAATGAATCTCAGGGTTGTATATGCTCTTTGCGGCCAAAAAAGTTCTATTCAAAAGGTTCAAAGGAACATCTAAGCAAGCCTAATGCATTTTGGAAACAAGTCCTGTGGACTGATCAAGTTAAAATAGAACTTTTTGGCCACAATGAACAAAGGTATGTTTGAAGAAAAAAGAGTGCAGAATTTAATTAAAAGAACACCTCTCCAACTGTTAAACACGGGGGGTGGATTGATCATGCTTTGGGCTTGTGTTGCAGCCAGTGGCACAGGGAGCATTTACTGGTAGAGGGAAGAATTAATTCAATTAAGTACCAGCAAATACTGGAAGTAAACATCACACCATCTGCAAAAAAGCTGAAGATGAAAAGAGGATGGCCTGTGAAACAGGATAATGAGCCAAAACACACCGCAAAATCCACAACGGACAACCTCAAGAGGTGCAAGCTGAAGGTTTTGCCATGACCCTCACAGTCCCCTGACCTAAACATAATTGAGAATCTGTGGATAGACCTCAAAAAGGCAGTGCATGCAAGACGGCTCAAGAATCTCACAGAACCAGAAGCCTTTTGCAAGGAAGAATGGGCGAAAATCCCCCAAACAAGAACTGAAAGACTCTTAGCTGGCTACAGAAAGCATTGACAAGCTGTGATACTTGCCAAAGGGGGTGTTACTAAGTACTGCCATGCAGGGTGTCCAAACTTTTGCTTCAGACCCTTTTCCTTTTTTGTTATTTTGAAACTGTAAAAGATAGAAATAAAAAAGTTTTCTTGCTTAAAATATTAAAGAAATGTGTCATCTTTAACTTTATGCCTTTTGGAAATCAGTTCATTTTTTACTCACTTAGCTTTTCACAGTAACAGAAATTTTGACCAGGGGTGCCCAAACGTTTGCATGCCACTGTGTATGTATACACACACACTTTGATAAAAACTTTGCTTTGAACTTGGAAGATTGCAGTAATTTTCTACAACTGCACCAGAGAGAGCATTCTCACTGATTGCATCACTGCCTGGTAAGGAGATTCCATTACGCAGGACTGAAAGAGGCTGCAGAGGGTTGTAGATTCAGCTAGTTGTTCTCCCACAATCAGTTCCATTTTCAGAAGGTGGCGCCTCAGGCAGGTGCATCCATCATTAAGGCCAGTTTATACTTCTGCGTCGAATCTACGCCGTAGGTACGGCGTCACCGCGTACCCTACGCCATAGCCTGATGCACACCTCCCCAAAAATGTAACTACGAGTCGTGGCAACGCAGACTGCAACAACTGTGATTGGTCCACTTGGTAGCATCGCTTGGAGGCGATGAACCTGATCGTCAAATCTACCTGCCAACATCCGAAAATATTTGAAATGCATTTCCTTGTCCATGTCTCTTAGTGGCCAGACAAGCACAGAAAATTCACCCTCCTTCTGCCTCAATCTGTTCAATGGTCGTACACACCATCTCCTCCCACGTCTTCTCTCTTTTCTGCATTGCAGCAATTTCAATAAAAATAACTTTTGTTCAACATTTATTAGCTCCAACTCCAACATGATGCGCTCAGTTTCAGTCGCCATTGTTTGAAGTACACAAAGAAACTCAACACAGTGACGCAGAAACCCCACTGCCAACTAGCATTTTGGTGGTGAATTGCAGAGCGACGCAGACAAACAAACGCATAAGTATAAATGCTGACAACGGCGTAGGCCACTTGGTCCTCTTCTCTTTACTCCCATCAGGGAGGGGACACAGCAGACTGAAGGCGATGAAGGTGAAGGGAGAAGGGAGAGCCTGTGGAGAGGGAGAGGGAGAAAGAAAGGCAGACAGACAGATCCATCATATCAAGGCTTGAGGAGTAGCTATATTTCATTAGGAGTTTGAGATTTGATATGTCACCAAAAACTCTCGCAACTTTCTACAGATATACTGTACGGAGCATTCTACTGGCTGCATCACCATCTGGTGTGGGAGGGGGAGGGGGTGGTGTGCTGCACAGGATTGAAATAAGCTGCAGAGAGTTGAAAATTCAGTCAGCATCATGGGCACTAGCCTCAGTAGTATCCAGGAGAACATCAGGGAGCGACGCCTCAAAAAGACTGTGTCCATTATTAAGGACCCCCATCACCCAGTTGATGCCATGTTCTCATTGCTACCATCAGGAAGAGGTACTGGATCTTGAAGACACACACTTGATTCAGGAACAACTTCTTCCTCTCTGCCATCCCATTTCTGAATGGACATTGAACCCATGAACACAACCTCAGTACTTTATTTATTTAAATTTTTGCATTATATTTAACTATTAGTATGTATTGTACTACTACAACAAAGACAAGAAATTTCACGATATATACCAGTGACATTAAACCTAATTTTGATTGTTAGATAGATAGCTAGATAGAGATAGAGAAAGAGGGAGGGGGGAAGAGGAAGACGGAGAGAGGGAGGGGGAAGAGGAAGAGGGAGAGAGGGAGAGAGGAAGGGAGGGGGAGAGGGGGAGAGGGGGAGAGGGGGAGAGGGGGAGAGGGAGAGAGGGAGGGAGAGAGAGAGAGAGAGATAGATAGATAGATAGATAGATAGATAGATAGATAGATAGATAGATAGATAGATAGATAGATAGATAGATAGGTAGATAGATAGATATGTGTGTAAGAAGCACCGGAAAATGGGAAATTCAATGTTCACAATGTTCATACCATTTCCCTAATAGTTTATACTGCTCCTATTGCTTGAGGCAATTCTAACCAATCCTCATTATTTTATCCATGTGTTGGAATGAGATTGGTTGAGTGTTTCCTACTGCCTCCAACCAGCTGAGTTGTGAAAAGACCTCCCACCTTGTATATCCATGGCCGAAAAACAATTCATGAATTATGAGATGCCTCACTACGTGTGGCCATCAATCAGCTTATTGGATTGGCATTTTTACTCCCTCTGGGAATGTTTACTGCTGTTCTTAAGCAACAGACTGCACAGACCATAACTCATCAGAACAACCTTGTTACAACACAGACTGTTTCTGCATTGCAAAGGTGCTTAGGATTCTGAAAAGTCGGTTATGGTGAAGTGATTATAGTACAAAAACAATGAAAGCAATATTTTACTTCTGAGGAAATAAAAGGTTGTAGCATTTCCTTAAATCTATCCAAATTGCATAAAAAAGACATCTTTTCCTCTCGCTGCAAAAGGTCAGTATGAATTTAAATACCTGACCCTTAACTTATTTTTACCATCAAGGATGGCACAGTCTGTATTTTTTGGGAATAAATAGATACATTAATTTGAAATATTGATGGTTTATTGGATAAGGCAGCAACCCCCCACAAGACTAATCAGTGTATAAGATAGCAGGACAATCTAGACCCCTTTATTATATCATGGATGCTGCTGCAAAAGACATTTTATGTATTACACGTTTCACTTTTGTGTAATCACTGGATTGTCACAGAGAGGTACAGCATAGAAACAGGCTCTTTGACATACTGGCCCATAATGACTGTGCACAAAGTTGACACTATTTCTACCTCAAATCAACTTATTCTCCCCACAATCCCATTAATTTCCAGCCTCACCTCCCCACATTCAACCACTCTTCTAATCCACAGGCAATTAAGAAGTGTCAATTAACCTTGTACACACATGTGTTTAGGGAGTGTGTGGAAACCAGTGGGCAGCTACAGTTACAGGGAAAACATGCAAATTCCACCCCGACAACACTGAAGTCAGGATTGGACTCAAACAGCTGGTGCTGAGACAACAGTACTGCTATCTACACCATTGTACAATGCCCTACCACTCTGCCACACCCATTAGATCAAAGAGCTATACAGGAAAGAAACAGGATTTTCACCCCACTGAATCTATGCTGACCATCAAGTTGTACTTTAACATGAATCTTATATTAATCCCATTTCATTCTTCCCACAGTGATGGCTATCTCCTGCTTGCAGCTGAACACGTCTTGGAGTCAGTGGTGAAGAAGGCAAATGCAATGTTGGCATTCATTTCTTGAGGAATAGAGTATAGGAGCAGGGATGTGATGTTGAGGCTCTATAAGGCGCTGGTGAGACCTCACTTTGAGTACTGCGGGCAGTTTTGGTCTCCTTATTTAAGAAAGGATGTGCTGACGTTAGAGAGGGTACAGAGAAGATTCACTAGAATGATTCCGGGAATGAGAGGGTTAACATGAGAGGAACGTTTGGCCACTCTTGGACTGTATTCCTTGGAGTTTAGATGAATGAGGGGAGACCTCATAGAAACGTTTCAAATGTTGAAAGGCATGGACAGAGTGGATGTGGCAAAGTTGTTTCCCATGATGGGGGAGTCTAGTATGAGAGGGCATGACTTAAGGATTGAAGGGCGCCCATTCAGAACAGAAATGCGAAGAGATTTTTTTAGTCAGAGGGTGGTGAAACTGCCATGGGCAGCAGTGGAGGCCGAGTCATTGGGTGTATTTAAGGCAGAGATTGATAGGTATCTGAGTAGCCAGGGCATCAAAAGTTATGGTGAGAAGGCGGGGGAGTGGGACTAAATAGGAGAATGGATCAGCTCATGATAAAATGGCGGAGCAGACTCGATGGGCCGAATGGCCGACTTCTGCTCCTTCGTCTTATCGTCCTGTGGATTTTGAAGCACACACGCTCAAATGTGGAAAGCGAAGAGAAGCTGAGTGTCAGTCACTGCCACATCAGACATTTCTGGCTAACAACAGACTCAACATTGAGCCTAACAATACAACATCAGCATGCTAAAGGCCGAGGTGGTCCATCCTTCACACTTGCTCACCAACCCTCAACTGTACATCAGGCTGCCTGGTGTGAGAAATGCAACCTCATTCTTTCATGCCGTGCATAAATTTAGGAGAGATTTAGTTATTCTAGTTCATTTAGATTAAATGATCAGATGTCACTACATGATGAAACTGAGGCAGTTTTGTCCAGAATCATTTTTCTCACATACATGATATTTAGGGAAGTGTGTTTCCCGGGACATCAGAATGGGTTTGTACAGTAATCACAAGCAATGTCATGAGTCATGGGAAAAGGAACACAGGCTTTCCTCCCCTTATCAAGATTCACTGCTTCAAAGGCTGATCCTGTACCAAACCACAACCAGTGGCTTGGAAACCACAGTGGACTAATGAGGCCTGAACATCATAATGGTGGAGGTAGGTTCCTCAGAGAAAGCATTGATTTGCTCAGTATCTTTCCCATATACAAGCACCAAGATCATGGAGATCTCTGGATGATCAGACAAGATCAATAATACGTAGATTGGCCAAAAGGGATTCAGAGAAAAATGAACTCTTTAACTTCCAGATTTACTTTCTTGCTAAGAATTACTTCTAGCATATAAGACCGAGAAGCATTAGTAGGCCATTCTGCACTTCATGAAAAATGCACATTAATGAAAACCATGATGATCTTTTACCACATTTCTACAGACTCCAATCCACACTAAGCAATTGAAAAGTCTCTGCCTTGTGTATACTCAACAACTGACTCTCATACAGCCCTCACTACCAACCACGTGAAGGCTCATAAGAATTTTAATGAAATCACTTCTCATTCTTCTAAAATAAAAAATAGACAAAGCTTGCTTAATCTTTCCAAATATGTCAAATATGCCAAACCAGGAATCAGTCCACATTCCCTGCAAAAGCATACAGTTTTATCTGCAAATATTCACTGCAGTGATGCCAAGCATTTTGATTTACACCAGTACAAACAAGTTACATCATGTAAATGACAGACTGTGTATCAATTATTTGCTGTATGCACAATATACTTCTGTTTGCGTTTGGCAAATGACTTGCGCGCCACAAATCAACTACAGCTAAATTCCCTAAACCTTCATCTTCTGCTTCACAGAAGAAGACTGATAGCCAAAGTGTGGCATTATTGGTAGCACTACCACAGTGAACCAGAAGACATTTAAACAATCTCACCCATAGATGGCAGCCCAATCCAACTATCAAACTAACCCAATAAGTCAAACTTTGAATTTGAGCATTGCTAAAGCTCTGCAGTTTTTGAAGTGAGAAGTTACTTTTCTAATTTTTCATCTTAATCCTGTCACCATGAATACCATGTATTTAAAAAAATATCACTCCTGCACAGTTTTGGAGTGCTGGCATTGTAATGACCAGCTCCACCACACATTTTGCAAGACACGATCTTGATCTGGCAGTTGTGTTGATTTGGGGTTTCTTCCAGTTGGGCTTAAATAGAATTCTCAAGCCAAGGAAATGATCTCACAATATCTACTGGCGGGTGAATAATCGATGGATTCCTATTCACTAGTTAGAAGCTTGGAGGAGCATAATTTCTGTCCAGAACTATGCTTTGAAGTGATCATCGCCTCAAATGTTAGGCAAATTGAATGAAAAATGCAGGTTTCAAATAGTGAAAGGCCCAGAAGAGGATTCACTATGAGGTACAAATAGAGTAAACTGACATAGCTTCATGCCTATCCATAGACAGAATTACTATTAAGAAAGGCCTAATAAATAAAATACTGAAAATGAAAATAAATTACAGAATCTGGAAATATGATATAAGCACAAAAATTGCTGACACTGATCATCTGATCAGGCAGCATCTATGGAGGGAGAAAGAGAGAGAGAGAGAGGGAGAGAGAGGAAGAGGGAGGGAGAGGGAGGGAGAGGGAGGGAGAGGGAGGGAGAGAGAGGGAGAGGGAGAGGGAGAGGGAGAGAGAGAGGGAGAGAGAGAGGGAGAGAGAGAGAAAGAAAGAAAGAGAGAATGAATTAAAATTCAGATCAAAGACCCTTCATGTAATCCGATGCAGGGGTTTCAACCTTAGACTTTAAATATGCCTCTCTTTCTAAAAGTTCTGCCAGACCTGTTGAGTCCAATATTTGACCAATATTTTTTGCTTTTATTTCAACAAACAAGACAGTTGATTAAAAATTCATTTACAAGTCATTGATGGAGCTGGTCATCTGGAATTAACAAAATCAATTCTTTCTGTGATTCGTATGAAAGGTTGTAACTCAACAGCATGTACATTGGCCCCCAGCAGATGAAAATTCCATTGAGATCCATGTAAATAGAATACCCAGGTTACCTTATCCTAATACGCCCTCTTGACAGTAATGGAGCTGGAAAATTCCTGCACAATCTTACACAAGCATATCTTTTAACATCTTAGTCAAGCTGGAATCCTGAAAGAAAATAATTTTATTTCTTGGCAAGGTGAACAAGTATACTCAAGTGAATAACTATTTAGAAACCGACTGACGGCCTCTAAAACCAGTGGTTGTTCCTAGGACTTAATTACTTATTTTCTCTTAAAGCAATGTTCCACAAAATGGGATTAGTTCAAGTTGAATTTAAATTAAAATTTTTATTTACAAAGCACTTATTGTAGCGGTGTGCTACACACAGCGCTAGAATAATGACACGTAGTCGGTGCGTTAGAGTTGCGATAAAAGAGATTTAATCAAACTTCACTGCCCCGTTCCCGCCCTCCCCGGGCGGGACTGCTGTGGGAAAAGAATATTCGCAGACCCTACCCACGCGCAGGATTTTCCCCCTGCCGGTGAAGATAGCCTGGCGCCCTTTTTGGGGCTGGCCTCTCTACCGGCGCGCGCCGTTTCGTGAACCGGTTCAAGTGTGCTGGAAAGTGGGTCGCCACATAACCCCGCCCCAGAACCAGCAATACATCCCCCAATGTCCACAGTCTGGATCGGCCTCTGTTTGGGAGGTCTGCCTCTGCGCCGCGGTGCCTGAGCCTGGACCGGCTGCGCAATGTCCACATGGGTCGGTTTGAGTCGGACCACCGTGAATACCTCCTCTCTCCCCCCAATGTCCAGCACGAGCGTGGACCCGTTGTTCCTGATCACCTTAAACGGCCCCTCGAAAGGCCGCTGTAGCGGTGCCCGGTGTCCGCCCCGTCGTACAAAAAGAAACTTACAGTTCTGCAGGTCTTTGGGTACGCAGGTCGGGCTCTGTCCGTGCTGTGAAGTGGGTATGGGGGCCAGGTTACTGAGCCTCTCACATAGTCTGTCCAGGACTGCTGCAGGTCCTTCCTCTTACCCCCTTGCGGCTGGTATGAACTCTCCTGGGACGACCAAGGGTGCGCCATACACCAACTCGGCCGACGAGGTGTGAAGGTCCTCCTTGGGCGCCGTGCGGATTCTGAGCAGGACCCAGGGAAGTTCGTCCACCCAGTTAGGCCCTTCCAGCTGGGCCATGAGAGCCAACTTCAGGTGACGGAGGAAACGCTCCACTAGTCCGTTCGACTGTGGGTGGTAGGCAGTTGTGTGGTGTAGCTGTGATGCTAAAAGGCTGGCTATAGCTGACCACAGTCTGGAGGTGAACTGGGCGCCTCTGTTGGAGGTAATGTGGGCTGGTACCCTGAAGCGTGCTACCCAGGTTGCAATCAGCGCTCGGGTGCAGGATTCGGAGGTGGTGTCGCTGAGCGGGACTGCCTCTGGCCATCTGGTGAACCGGTTTATCGTAGTTAGGAGGTACCGCACTCCTCGCGACACTGGCAGGGGTCCCACGATATCCACATGAATGTGGTTGAACCTCCGGCGGGTGGGTTCGAACCGCTGCGGCGGAGCCTTGGTGTGCCGCTGCACCTTGGCCGTTTGGCACTGCATGCATGTTTTGGCCCATTCACTGACCTGTTTACGAAGCCCATGCCACACGAACCTGTTGGAGACCAGCCACGGTTGGTGCGCTAAGTTGTGAATGGATTTGAAAACTCGCCACCGCCAGGCTGCTGGGACGACGGGGCGGGGTTGGCCGGTAGCTACGTCACACAGTAGGGTCCTCTCACCTGGGCCTACGGGGAGGTCTTGAAGCTGCAAACCGGAGACCGCAGTTCTGTAACTAGGGATCACAGCGTCTGCCTGCTGTGCCTCCGCCAGCACTGCATAGTCCACCCCCTGGGACAGGGCCTGTATGGTAGGTCTGGAAAGTGCGTCCGCCACAACGTTGTCCTTTCCCAAGACATGCTGGATGTCTGTCGTGTATTCGGAGATGTTGGACAGATGTCGCTGCTGGTGGGACGACCATGGGTCAGACACCTTAGTGAATGCAAAGGTAAGCGGCTTGTGGTCCGTGAACGCGGTGAAGGGCCTACCTTCTAAGAAGCATCTGAAATGCCGGATTGCCAGGTATAGTGCCAATAGCTCCTGGTCGAAAGCACTGTATTTGAGTTCGGGTGGTCTTAGGTGTTTACTAAAGAACGCCAGGGGTTGCCAGCGACCCTCGATGAGTTGTTCCAGCACTCCAGCGACTGCTGTGTTGGATGCGTCCACCGTGAGGGCACTAGGAATGTCTGTTCTGGGGTGCACTAGCATCGCAGCGTTTGCCAAGGCTTCTTTGGTTTTAACGAAAGCGGCCGTGGCCTCTTCGTCCCAGGTAATGTCCTTGCCCTTACCCGACATAAGGGTGAACAGGGGGCGCATGATTCGGGCTGCTGAGGGGAGGAAATGGTGGTAGAAATTCACCATACCCACGAATTCCTGCAGGCCTTTGGTTGTGTTGGGTTGGGGAAGTGGCAGACCGCATCTACCTTGGCGGGCAGAGGGGTTGCCCCGTCTTCAGTAATCCTGTGGCCCAGGAAATCGATGGTGTCGAGTCCGAACTGGCATTTGGCCGGGTTGATTGTAAGGCCGAATTCGCTCAGTCAGGCGTAGAGTTGACGGAGGTGGGACAGATGCTCCTGACGACTACTGCTGGTTATGAGGATGTCGTCCAAATAGATGAATTCAAAGTCCAGGTCGCATCCCACTGCGCCCATTAGCCGCTGGAAAGTCTGTGCGGCATTCTTTAGGCCGAACGGCATTCGGAGGAATTCGAAAAGACGGAACGGGGTGATGAGTGCTGTTTTGGGGATGTCGTCTCGATGTACCGGGATTTGATGGCATCCCTGGTCAAGGTCTACCTTGGAAAAGATCCTTGCGCCGTGTAGGTTTGCAGCAAAGTCTTGAATGTGAGGCACAGGGTAGCAGTCTGTCGTTGTAGCCTCGTTCAGCCTGCGGTAGTCGCCGCATGGTCTCCAGAGCCCCGTTGCCTTGGGCACCATGTGCAGCGGGGAGGCCCATGGGCTGTTGGACTGTCGTATGATCCCCAATTCCTCCATCTTCTTCAACTTCTCCTTCGCCAGTCAGAGCTTGTCCGGGGCGAGCCTTCGAGCACAGGTGTGGAGGGGTGTGGTGCTGTACTCCGTGTCTGGGCATGGCTGCCGTGAACTGCGGTGTCAGAACTGATGGGAAATCCGCCAGGACCCTGGTGAATTCATCATCGGACAGCGTGATGAAGTCCAGGTGTGGGGCTGGCAACTTGGCTTCACCCAGGGAGAACGTTTGAAAAGTCTTGGCGTGAACTAGTCGCTTCCCTTGCAGGTCGACCAGCAGGCTGTAAGCTCGCAGAAAATCCGCCCCCAGGAGTGGTTGGGCCACTGCGGCCAGTATGAAGTCCCACGTGAACCGGCTGGAGCTGAACTGTAGCTGCACCGTGCGGGTGCCGTAGGTCTGTATTGTGCTGTCATTTGCGGCCCTCAGGGTGGGTCCCGGTTCTCTGTTGCGGGTGTTGTAACTCGTTGGAGGTAAGACGCTGATCTCCGCTCCGGTGTCGACCAAAAAGCGGCGTCCCAACTGCTTGTCCTAGACATACAGGAGGCTGTCCTGATGGCCAGCCACCGTAGCCATCAGCGGCGGCTGGCCCTGGCGTTTCCCGGGAATTTGCAGGGCGGTCTGCAGTGGCGGGCCTCTGTGCCCCACCGCTGGTGTTAGAAACACCATTGTTCGTTGGGCTCCTCACTCCCACCGCTGGGTTTTGTAGGCTCTGCTGCCAGGCCTGGTCTGGTCTGGCGTTGGGCACGCGGCTTGGTGATCTGTGCGACGGATGCCCCTCTCTCCTTCTTGGCTTGGCATTCCACAGTGCATCTGCCCAGGCCGCCACCTCCCGGGGGTGGCTGAAATCTGTGTCGGACAGCAGCAGGCATATGTCCTCGGGCAGTTGCTCTAGGAATGCCTGCTCAAACATGAGGCAGGGTTTGTGTCCTTCAGCCAGGGCCAGCACTTCGTTCATTAATGCCGATGGCGGCCTGTCTCCCAAACCATCCAGGTGCAGTAAGCGGGCAGCTCGTTCGCACCGTGAGAGTCTAAAAGTCCTTATGAGCAGGGCTTTGAATGCTGTGTATTTGCCGTCCTCCAGGGGCGACTGTATAAACTCCTCAACTTGTGCAGCTGTCTCCTGGTCAAGGGAGCTCAGCATGTAGTAGTAATGAGTGGACTCCGAGGTTATCTGCCGAATGTGGGATTGTGCTTCTGCTTGTTCGAACCATAGGCGGGGTCACAGAGTCCAGAAGCTTGGCAGTTTTAATGAAACTGCGTGAACAGATGCGGCGTTGGTCATCTCTGGTTCAAATATCGTTTGGGCTGTCGGGGTCACCAATTGTAGTGGTGTGCTACACACAGCGCTAGAATAACGACACGTAGTCAGTGAGTTAGAGTTGCGATAAAAGAGATTTATTCAAACTTCGTGGCCTCCTTTAAAGCCTTCCCGTGCTGTGGGGAAAGCATATTCGCAGACCCTTTCCGCACATGGGATTTTCCCCCGTCGGTGAAGATAGCCTGGCACCCTTTTTAGGGCCAGCCTCTCTGCCAGTGCGCACCGTTTCGTGAGCCGGTTCAAATGTGCTGGAAAGTGGGTCGCCACATTATTATATTTATTTTAGGATACTTCAAAATGCTTTACAGACTTTTATGTGCATTTGATGTGGTGGTTGTCTCTCAGGGTCCGAGGAAGACTAAACATTGTTCAGTCATCTGTGGATACGCATGTGCCTTCGGAGGCCGAAGGCCTAAACACAGATGTGGTTGCAGGTTGGACATGAAATGGCAGTTGTTAGAACAGCTTTGTAGCGTCAGTCTCGTGCTGCTGCAAGGCGCTGATTTCAGTCATCCTCGAAGACAGATGCAACTTTTCTGGTCAGGGCACGCCATGCAGCCCTGTTGGCTGCAGACTCCTCAAGTTGTCGAGGCTGGATGTCTGCCCATTTGATGTATGATTTCAGATTGCCTTTGAATCTTTTTTTGGGGTGGCCCTGATTGTGACTGCCATGCTCAAGCTCACCGTAGAGCAGCTGCCTGGGGATTCTTGTTTCACCTGTGCGGATTACATGGCCAGTCCAGTGTAGCTGGGCCTGGAGGATTCTTGCCTCAATGCTTGTGCTGTTGGCTCTGTCAAGGACTACCTGGTTGGTGATTTGGTCCTGCCATCGAATCCTCATGATCGACTGCAGAGAGCGCATGTGAAACTGCTCCAGCTGTTTGATGTGCCTGCAGTGCAGGGTCCAGGTTTCACGGCCATACAGAAGAAAGGTGAGGACCACAGCCTTGTACACCTTGAGCTTGGTTGAAAGCTGAATGTCCTTGTGCTCCAGAACTTTGACACAGAGTTTCCCGAGTGCCTGGCTGGCTTTCTGGATCGTTGCTATGATCTCTTTGTCAAGGGATCCATCACTGGAGATGGTGCTTCCTAGATACTTGAAGCTTTCCACATTCTTCAGGACAGTGCCGTTGATGGTGATGCATGGCTGAGGAGCGTAACTGTCTGGTGCAAGTTGTAGGAGAAATTCTGTCTTACCGAGGCTGATTGTCAGGCCGAACAGCTTTGAGGCAGAAGAGAACTTGTTGACAATCGTCTGCAGGAGGTTCTCCTGGTGGGCCATGAGGGCGTGCGGTCATCTGCAAACAGGGCTTCAGTGATGAGCCTCCTCAACGTTTTGGTCTTTGCAGCAAGGCATCTCAGGTCAAACATCGATCCCTCTAGGCGATATCTTATGTAATTACGCAGGTCATGGTCCTTAACAGCATGCTTCAGCATTTGGGTGAATAAGAGGTTGAAGAGCACTGGTGCTAGAACGCACCTTGCTTCATGCCATTTGAGATGTTGAAAGTCTCAGTTGGGGAACCATCTGAGAGCACTTCTCCTGTCATGCCATCGCGGAGCAGGCGGATGAGTGTAGTGAATTTCTGCGGGCAGCCAAGCTTCCTAAGGATGATCCACAGCACGTTTTTGTTGACCATGTCAAACGCCTTCGTCAGATCAATGAAGACAGAGTGTAATGTCATGTTCTGTTCCAGGCACATCTCCTGTATCTGTCTCACTGCGAAGATCATGTCGACAGTGCTGTGTTCAGGATGAAAGCTGCATTGCAACTCGGGAAGGTTCTCTTCTAACACTGTTGGAGTCAGTCTGTTGAGGGTGATGCGGGCGAGGATTTTTCTGGTAATGGGAAGTAGTGAGATGCCTCTGTAGTTCCCGCAGTCGGCCTCTGAACCTTTATTTTTGTAGAGGGCAATTATCATTGCATCTCTGAGGTCATAGGGCATCTCTTCTTCTTCCCAAATGCTAGTCAGGGTGCTGTGGAAAGCCTCAAGTGATTCCTTACTGACTGCCTTGTACAGTTCAGCAGGTATTCCATCCTTGCAGGGTGCCTTGCCACTGCTCATCTGCGTGATAGTCTTCTTGACTTCATCTATCGAGGGAGGATCATCTAGTTCCTCATGAATAGGCTCTTCGGGGATTTGGTCCAGAACAGACTGGTCAACCAAGGGTGGTTCAGGAGCTGGCTGAAATGCTCTTTTCATCTGTGTTGGATGCTCTCTTTGTCCTTTAGCAGTGTGGTTCCATCAGCGGATAACAGTGGAAATGAGCCAGATCTTGAGGGGCTGAAGATCATCTTGATGGAGTTTAAGAGCAGCTTCAAGTTGTTGATGTCGCTGAAGCATTGCACCTCTTCAGCTTTCCTATCCCACCACAGGTCGTGCATCTTGCGAATTTCTCATTGGGCATGGGCCTGAAGGGACTTGAACCGCTCTTTTTTTGGAATGGAGCTTGGGTCATTTTGCCACTCCATGAATGCTTTGTTCTTCCTGGCCAGGAGATCTTTGATGGCACTGTCATTCTCATCGAACCAGTCTTGGTGGTTCCGGTCCTTGGGGCTGAGGACTGATTTCGCTGTCTCTGTCACCATCTCTCTAAACTGATTCCACTTCTGGGTTGGCCCACCAGTTAGTGGTCCATTGGCAGACAGCTTCTCATCAAGGGTGGTCTGGAACTTGCAAAGATACAGCAGCTCTTGGAGTCTGGTGGTGCTAAAAGCTGTTCTGATGAACTTATGGCAGTAAGGATGGTGAGGAGCAATACATAGCTTCAATGTGGTGCAGTCAAGCCTGTGGTCAGTCCAGCACTCCGCTCCTCGTACGGCTCTGGTAACAATAACATCCTGGATGTCTTGGCGACGTACTATAACGTAGTCGATCATGTGCCAATGTTTGGATCTTGGGTTTATCCATATTGTCTCGTACTTGTTTGCCAGCCTGAACGCTGTGTTTGTGATGAGGAGGTCGTATTCTGCACATTTGCTAAGGAGCAAGAGGCCGTTACTGTTCATATTGCCAATACCATGTTTGCCTAGAAGCCCTTCCCAGTGACTGTGATCGCAGCCTGCTCAGGCATTGAAGTCACCGAGCAGGATTAGTTTGTCATTGGCAGGGACTGAGCACAGAACAGAGCTAAGGTCAGCGTAGAACTGTTCAATGGTCTCGTATTTTCTGGCATGGTGGGAGCATAAGCGCTGATGACTATTGCGTGATGTTTGTGGCTGAGGGGCAGACGTAGCCACATAAGCCTTTTGTTGATTCCCACGGGCAGGTTGGAGAGTTGTTTCAGGAAGATGGACTTGACTGCAAATCCAACTCCATGAATCCTCTCTTTATCTTGCGTTTTTCCTTTCTAAAAGAAAGTGTAGCCGCTGGTGGTTTCAGTCAGTTTTCTTCCTCCGCAAGAAAACACACAAAACATTAACTCATGCCTAAATCCAACTCCCACACACAACTACCCTTTCCCATCTCCTCCACAGCCCAGAGCACAAATTCAAGCCCATCATCTCTGTTTATTGAGCCAATCAATCTATCTTCTTGTTGCCAATATTTTTTGGCACTGAAAATGCTTTCAATACATGGCGTGATTTTGCCGAAAGATTGGACTTCTACACTGAGGAACTATTTGCCAAGGAATCACCTGAAGAAAAATTGAAATCATTTTTGGTATGTTGACCAACATCAACAAAAATCACCCAACTTGTCAGTAGTAATCTTTCAATGTTTGTACAAAAATGGCTGTTTTGCTGCCTACATAATCATGCTGATTTTATATATTACATGTGGTTCACTTCAAAACTTTATAGAGCTGCAATGTGTTGACATGTTAATGGTTTTATTGCAAGAGTATCAGTTGGCATGATCCTTTGGTTCTAGTGGCTGTTGATATATACCCTTAAATATTCTTACCACGCCCAAAGTTCAAAGCACATTTACTATCAAAATATATACAGTATCAACATGGAGTGGACAGCGAGTTTGTAAATCTGGCGGGACCAAAGGATGTTGGAATGACACAGGAGGGTTGTGGGGCAGGTGGCAGAGGAGGAGTGCCAGGGTCGGTGGACGGGGGGTGCGGTTGTTGACATGGGTGCAGACATATCCAACACTGAGACACCAGGGAAGGTCATTTGATTCCAAGCAACGGGTTTATTGATGAATACAAAATGTCTCTCTGGTGCTTCCACTCCCTCACCTATCCCTTCCCCTTTTCCCAACTGTGATTCCCCACATCCTGCCCCCTTTGCACTGTCAGTCCACAATAGAGACCTAAATCAGAATCAGGTTTATCATCACTCACATTGTCATGAAAGTTGTTTTTTTACAACAATACAGTGCAATACATGAAATTACAACAGCACTGTGCAAATGTCTTAGGAACCCCAGATATATATGTGCCTAGCATTTTTTCATTCTCTTGTGGACATTTTCAGTAAACACAAGCACAATAAAATCAATGAAATACCACACCCAACAGGATGGACACACAACCAATATGCAAAAACAAAAAATTGATCAAATACAAAAACAATGAAAAAAGGAAATAATAATAAAAGCAAATAAATAAGCAAAAAATATTTGAGACCATGAGATGAAGAGTCCTTGAAAGTCAGTCCATAGATTGTAGGAATAGTACTGTTAGTGAAATTGAGTGAAATTATCCCCCCTGGTTCAGGAGCCTGATGGTTGAGAGGTAATAGCTTTTCTTGAACCTGGAGGTGTGGGTACTGAAGCTCCTGAATCTTCTTCCTGATGGCAACAGTGAGAAGAGAGCATGGGTGGTGGGGTCGTTGATGATGGATGCTGCTTTCCAATGACAGCACTCTATGTAAATGTGCTCAATGGTGGGGAGGGCTTTACTCATGATGGACTTAGCCGTATCCACTATTTTTTTGTGGATTTTTCCATTCAAGAGCATTAGCGCTTCCATACCAGGCTGTGAAACAACCTGTCAATATATACTCCACCACAAATCTATAGAAGATTGCCAAGATTTTAGAAGACATGCTGAATCTTCACCAACTTCTAAGAAAGTAGATGCTCTGCTGTGCTTTTTTTGTAATGGCACTTATGCCCTGGATCCAGGGTGTAATGAAACGATAAAACCAAGGATAAAAATCCCTTCCACCTCTGATCCTCCAATGAGTTCTGGTTCATGGACCTCTGGTTTCCTCCACCTGAAGTCAATCATCAGCTCCTACAGTGTTGGTATTTTGTGCTTAATAATCTACTTGTCCAGTGGCCACGAATCTCATTGAACGGGATGCTAATGCAGGACAGTCTTTCCTATTTGTGCCTGTGCAATTTCATAAAAATGTACTGGACACAGAAAGGGCAAATCAAATTCAAGCCCACCAAACATTCCTGCCTATTTTATGCACATTTCATACGGTTTTACTTTTCCATTTATAATCCACAAGCAATATTTCTGTGAAATGCCATAGTTTCAAAAAACTTTATCTTCATTTCATGCTGTTTGCAAATGAGGATCTACCAAATAGTAATTAATTCTACATGTCTCTATGAAGGATTTTATGCTGGGAGCAATATATTATTTCCAACACATGCATCCAATTTGAAATGCTTTTTTTTTCATGAACATCTGTTTGTTCCATTTACCATCAACTCGTTGGACATGATACCTTCATATCTCTGCAGCATCTGGACCATGAACACACCTGTAAAGCAGCCAGCATAATTGAAAATCCCACTCACTTCAACCAATCTCCATTCTCCATCCACCCATCAGGCAGAAGATACAAAAGCCTGAAAGCATGCACAGCCAGGCTCAAGGACAGCTTCTATCCCACCATGATAAGACTACAGAATTGTTCCCACGTCTGATAAGATAGACTCTTGACCTCCCAATCTACCTGTTTATGTCCTTGCATTTTATTTTCTACTCCCCTTCATTTCTCTGCACTCTGTTATTGTTTTACCTTGTCCTACCTCAATTGACTGATGTAATGAATTGATCTGTATGAACAGTATGCAAGACAATTTTTACACTGGACTTTGGTACATGTGGCATTAATAAACCACTTTACAAATTTACATAGTAAACTTGCTCTGCACCAACAATGGACTAACATTTCTCCTGCACTTGTTGTCCTTTCCCTCTTCAAAACTGGAACCAGCGAGGTTTCACTTGAATGGGGACTCATGCAATCAATCCACTAAAAGAGCCATGCTGTTTTCTTGCTGCCACCATCAGGTAGAAGCTACAAGTGCCTCAGGACTCACACCACCAGGTTCAAGAACAGTTACTACCCCTTGACCATCAGGCTCTTGAACAAAATAGGATAACTACACTCATTCTATTCCTGGTGTTCCCACATCTGATGATCTCACTTTAAAAGATTAAGATTAATGTCTGTCACAAGCCTTGTGGCCCATCAGGCCGGTGCTTATGCCGGTTTCCGTGGCGTGAAGCGACTGACAGTACGAGACTCCCTCCCTTTCGCCAGTCTATCGCGAGGTTAACACCCAGCATTTTTGCCGGTACCCATTCTCAGCTGGGTAGACTGGAGCATTGTGTGGTTAAGTGCCTTGCTCAAGGACACACACGCTGCCTCTGCCAAGGCTCGAACACACGACCTTCAGATCGCTAGTCCAACGCCCTAACCACTTGGCCACGTGCCACACATGATCTCACTTTAAGGACTCTTTATCTTGTTATTTCATGCTCTCATTATTTATTGCTATTCATTTATATTTGCATTTGCACAGTTTGTTGTTCATTGATCCTGTCTACCATTATTGTTCTAAAGATTTGTTGAGTATGCCTGCAGGAAAAGGAATCTTAGGGTTGTTGTGGTGACATGTATGTACTCTGATCATAAATTTTACTTTGAACTTTTTAATGGTCACACTGCATTATTCAGAGGACACTGCACAGGAACTGAAGCCGGACAACTGGATCAAGAAGGTTGCAGCTATCCATTTTGAATTCTCTGGTCTAATTTGTAGTGTGAAAATCATGTATTCCACAATTGTACATCTACTGTGATGAGCTTACTAATCAAATATAGTGTTATGAATACAAATAAAAAAATAACTGCACTAATCTAGATTCATGTGCAAAAATAAATACCTGGAAAATAAGTGGCAATCTTTTCAGCAAGCATTAAACTGTAATGAGCTCTTCAGGCCTGTGCAGGGAGCCAGAGAGCACTGGATTCCAAGACTCTTGGAACACCTGAATTGGCTAATCGTTGTTTAATGAGACTGCTTAATCATTTAGATGTTCTTGTGTTTTTCTCGAGCAACTCGCTCTTTGTAATGCAGTCTCCTGGTGCTTTCAGTGATTTTGTGTTTCATGATTCCTGATGAAAGGTCTTGGCCCAAAAAATTGACTGTTTACTCTTTTCCATAGTTGCTGCCTGGCCTGCTGAGTTCCTCCAGCATTTTGTGTGTGTTGCTCCTCGAACTTCACTTACAGTGATTGTGTTTCACACGAGTCCCCATTTATGAAGTGCTTTGGGGCATTCTGAGACACAAGATGAAGCAGTAATTTTCATCAGGCCCTCACTCTCCTTCTCAAACCACTTTGCTGTTCTTGCAATCTAATACCTGTTGATTTGAAATTGTATTTGATTTTTGGATGGATGACATACTGGAGCAAATCAATACATTGGATTCTGGTTAATTGAGCCATCATTTAATTGAGGCAACTCTTAAAGAACAAAAACGAGTCAAGAAAATAGCCTAGATTTCCTACATTTATTTGGAACACTATGCCGCTTAATTGGGACTGGAGACTGTTGCTGAACAGTTTTTAACCAGCGTTAGTTGCATGCATTTGTGTAGCTGTTAAGCACTGCACTGTACTTAGAACAGTTCTGAAATAGCCTCAGTTGCATGCATTTGTGTTCAAAAATCAGTGATTTTTGTCACTGATAGTTGGCAAGAAATAAGCAGTAAGACAATTCAGAACTGTTTTGCTCACTACAATTTCAAGCATTCAGGCTTGGAGATGCCAGAAACAATTTGGAGTGAAAATGAAGATGAACTTCAACAAGTTAGCAACTATGAAGAATTTGAAGGCATCAATATTAATCTTGAATGCTACAATGAAAGTGAAGATTTGAAGGATGCAATCATTGAAATCATTGCATGAAGGCAGTCCATTATCTGCACTAGGTGTCTACACGGATTTTGTTTATTTACAGTCAAGCAAAACAACATGGCAACATACACTGGATGAATTCCTCCGTCGATAACTACTAGGAACTAATATATAGTTTTATGGTACCGCCACAGTATTGGTAGTGTTCTAATTTGTTTTGTATTTCATTTAAATTCACAATTTCCTATTCAGTTAAATGGTATTTAAGTATTTCCATGAAACTTTGGCTAATTGGGCCAAAATGCACTGGTCCCAATTAACGGGATCCACTGTATATGCATGAAGTGTGGCTTGAAAATCAAGGTAAGCATATCTACCTTGAAACAAATAGTTTTCAAACCCGAAATAAAGACAGATTGCAAATTTGGCAAAGTGCCGAAACCACAGTGAAACCCACTGTGCAATTCCCAACTGAACCAATAAATACTTTGCTGTGGTATTATGATGTAACCACAAAGTGTATATTCAGCCAATAAGTTATCATTATATACCCTTGCTGTCAGGGTATAAAAAAGTGTGTTTCAGATCCAGAAAGCTGAATAAACACATGAAGATCAGAGCTCGGCTGAGCTTTTTAACAAATGCAATATTTGTAAACCAAAATATGCTGTCATTATACCCCTTGTGCAACTAAAACCATTATCTTTCCCAGCAGATGCCAAGCAATATAATATGCACAGGCAATTGCTAGCTGGATTAACCATTTTTGCTGTGTCAGGGCAAAAAGGAGATGTATCAATTACTGTTAAACTTACCTCTGAAGTGGCGGAAGAACAATTAATTGCACAATGAATTCAGGTTAAAACAACAATTGACAATTTATGAGATGAAGATGATGTAAAATGGGTCAAAAATCACCCTTCATGTCAGTGACCTGGGTCCTAAACCACTACAAACTGATAACTTCTCTTTCTTCAGGCTACAACATAAGTATTAAGTGTCAATTACGTATCTCACAGGTAGATACTGCTTGGATAAATTTCAAAGATTTTTACTGGACCACTCCCATACATCCCACAGTCTCTTTGATCTCCTACCATCAGGCATAAGGCATTGCAGTACAAGAACAAGGATTGTTAGGATAGGTAACAACCACTTCCACTTGGCTGTGAGACCACTGAACACTCTACTACCACCCAATACTCATTAGAATTATGCTGGTAGAGTTATACAGTTGAATATTTAACTATATGTTGTATATGCACTTAATGTCAACTTGCACACCTACAGACTAATTTTATTTGTTTAATATTATCGTATTAATTTTATTTTATGTTCTGTATGTGATATATGCACTGTGTTTTGTACCTTGGTCCCAGAAGAACATTGTTTCATTTAGCTACATACAGTTACAGTTGAAGTTAGATGTTTACATATACCTTAGCCAAATACATTTAAACTCAGTTTTTCACAATTCCTGATATTCAGTCCTAGAAAACATTCCCTGTCTTACGTCAGTTAGGATCACTACTTTATTTTAAGAATGTGAAATGTCAGAATAATAGTAGAGAGAATGATTTATTTCAGCTTTTATCTCCTTCATCACTTTCCCAGTGTCATGGTCCGGATCGGGGTGCCTTTAAATTTAGCTTGTTTATGTTACGATCTGGACCGTTGATTCGCTGTTTTCCCGTGTCCCTCGACTTTGGTGATTAGAGGCGATTAACACTCGGCTGAACCGGTAGTTTATATTCTTCAGCTTTCAGCCGTTCAGCGCGGGACCGTCTGCAAAGTCTGCAAAGTCACAGCGTGCCAATGTCATCTGGCCAGAGCAAGCCTTGTCTCCGACCGAAGCGAGTGCCGGTAATTCGCCTTTCCTCACCGGAGCAACCCTGTCCAGTTACCTTGCCGAAGCGAGCCTGCAAAGTTTCCTCATCAAGGTGGGTCTGTGAGTTAACCCGCCGGAGGGAATCAAGAACCGCTATCTTCTGTTCCCGGGCCGAGTCGAGAGCTCGCCACGACCCGGGGGTTCCAAGTCAAGTCCTGGCTCTGGGCGGTGTTCAAGTACCATGTCAAGTCCTGGCCCCGGCGGCTTCCCAGTTCTGAGTCATGTCCTGGCCCTGTCGGTCTGTGATTCCTGTCCTACCCCCTTGTCTGAAACCCTTCTCTGCCCCTCTCGCCTCTAGCCCTCGTCTGCAGCCCCCGCCTGCACTTCGGTCTAGTTCCATCACTGGAGTTAGATAGGTACTGTCTGGTGTCCATTCGTGTTGGTCTTGTCTTGTCTTGTCCTCGCCTCCATGGGGTAAGTCAAGCCGTCTTGGCGTTGCCCCGCGGGGGTTCATGTCTTGTCCTGTCTTGTCCTCGCCTCCGTGGGGTAGGTCAGGCCATCTTGCTGTTGCCCCGCGGGGGGGGGTCATGTTCTGTCTTGTCTTGTCCTCGCCTCCGTGGGGTAAGTCAGGCCGTCTTGTCGTTGCCCTGCGGAGGGTCATGAGTCCCAGCCCTATGTCCTGTACCCAAGGAGGGGTCCTGACTCTGTGTTCTGTGTATGTGTCCATGGTTCTATGTACCTGCTCCCCAAGACCGAGGCTCTGTGTTCCCATGTTCCTCCTCTCCCTAGCCCATGTCATGTCCTTGCCTGGTTCTGGGGTCCGAGCCCGAGGCAAGACCCAGGTACTGGGTCCTTGCCCAGTCTCTGGCTCGGAGTCCACACCCTAGCCTCTTCATGTCTCCTCTAGTTCTGGGAGCCGATTCCGAGTCCTAACCCAGACCCTTGGTCCCAGCCTAGTCGTAGTCCTCAGTCCTTCTCCAGTTCACTACTCCTGCTCCTGCCTAGCTCTCCTGATATCGAACAATAAACTAAATTTAATTAACCTCACAAGATGTGTCTTGCATTTGGGTCCACCCTTGCTCCCAATGCCCCGCCATTGTGACACCCAGTGGGTTAGAAGTTTACATACACTTTGTTAGTATTTGGTAGCATTGCCTTTAAATTGTTTAACTTGGGTCAAACGTTTTGGGTAGCCTTCCACAAGCTTCTCACAGTAAGTTGCTGCAATTTTGTTCCATTCCTCCAGACAAAACTGGTGTAACTGGGTCAGGTTTGTAGGCCTCCTTGCTCGCACACGCTTTTGCAGTTCTGCCCACAAATTTTCTATCAGATTGAGGTCAGAAAATGATGTCAAGTCTGGTTCATCCTTGGGAGCAATTTCCAAACACCTGAAGGTACCACGTTCATCTGTACAAACAATAGTACGCATGTATAAACACCATGGGACCACACAGCCATCATACCGCTCAGGAAGGAGACGCATTCTGTCTCCTAGAGATGAATGTACTTTGGTGCGAAAAGTGCAAATCAGACCCAGAACCAACAGCAAAGGACCTTGTGAAGATGCTGGAAGAAACAGGTAGATAAGTATCTATATCCACAGTAAAATGTGTCCTATATCGACATAACCTGAAAGGCTGCTCAGCAAGGAAGAAGCCACTGCTCCAGATCATGTTGTGGGGGTGCTTTGCTGCAGGAGGGATTGGTGCACTTCACAAAATAGATGGCATTATGAGGAAGGAAAATTATGTGGATATATTGAAGCAACGTCTCAAGACATCAGCCAGGAAGCTAAAGCTCGGTCACAAATGAGTCTTCCAAATGGACAATGACCCCAAGCATACCTCCAAAGTTGTGGCAAAATTGCTTAAGGACAACTAAGTCAAGGTATTGGAATGGCCATCACAAAGCCCTGACCTCAACCCGATAGAAAATTTGTGGGCAGAACTAAAAAAGCATGTGTGAGTAAGGAGGCCTACAAACCTGGCTCAGTTACACCAGTTTTGTCTGGAGGAATGGAACAAAATTGCAGCAACTTACCGTGAGAAGCTTGTGGAAGGCTACCCAAAACATTTGACCCAAGTTAAACAATTTAAAGGCAATGCTACCAAATACTATCAAAGTGTATGTAAACTTCTGACCCACTGGGAAAGTGATGCAAGAAGTAAAAGCTGAAATAAATCATTCTCTCTACTATTATTCTGACATTTCACATTCTTAAAATAAAGTAGTGATCCTAACTGACCTAAGACAGAGAACGTTTTCTATGATTGAATGTCAGGAATTGTGAAAACCTGAGTTTAAATGTATTTGGCAAAGGTGTATGTAAACTTCTGACTTCAACTGTATATGTGTAAGGTTGAATGACAATAAACTTGAACTTGAATAATAATTAGACTCCAAAAGACTGTCTCAGTCACACGAACACCCAGGTATATGCTGTGTGCTGTGGAATTCTGTAATGTCTGGCTTGTCTGAAAATTGAGTTGAGGTAAATTGTGGCTTTTGAGAAGATTTATTTCAGCATTAGCAATTCAAGCAACCAAGTTACTTAGCAATACATCTTATTACATCAACAGATCATTATTGTGGACTCTACTCCACTTTAATTTTACTTTCCAAAGGAAATTGTGGTATATTTTATGATTGATGAAAGGTCAAACGGAAAAATGCTCAAAAACTATTATGTTCGTTCAGCAGAGCTACTTAAATCTATGTTCTGTGGAATATTTGGGTAATAAAGGCTAACCTTTTGTCCCCAAACCTCCACTTCTGTCCAATCTGGTAATTCAATATTCAGTCTGGTAATATGCCATGCTTTTAATACTTGTGAAACTGTCATCACTTCCTAAACCTTGTTTTCTCCATGGCACACATAAATCCTGATTGTGACTCCATCTCAGTTGAAGACAGCTATCATAGAAAAAAAAATTGATATTTTTAGTATCAATTATCACTTCCATTATTGTCCATTCTATTGCTACATGAATCACAAATGGGGCCAAATGGAGGCAATAGCAAGGTGAGACAAGGTAACTCACTAGCTTAGAGAGGATGGAGAGAGAAGATTAATCGTACAATAACTGTGCAAAAGTCTTAGGCATGCATACATTTCATTACATATATGAATGATAACATACTTTAATTCTGATATGCGCCTCTATTGTAGATTGAGAGTGGAAAGGGGGCAAGAAGAGGGGAATCTTGTTTGGGAAATGGTGAAGGAAGCGGGAACCACCAGAGAGACATTCTGTAATGATAAACAAAACCAATTGTTTGGAATCAAATTTCTTTCCCTGGTGTCTCAGGGCTGGGTGTGTACCACCTCCGCTCCTCCGCCTCTGGTACCCTCTCTCTGCCACCTGTCCCCCACCCCTCCCACAGCTCTCTTGCTATTCCCAACATTTTATACTACCACCAGATTTACTCTCCAATCCACATTGACAAGTACAGTACTGTGCAAAAGTCTCTCTTTCTCTCTCCCCCCCCCCTCTATATATATATATATATAAAAATGCGTGCGCGTGTGTGTGTGTGTGTGTGTGTGTGTGTGTCTGTCTGTAGCTAGGACTTCTGTATAGTACTGTATGTTCTCCTGACTTACTTCCAAATATTAACACTGCAGTCCACTGAAATGAACAAGGCCCAATTGGAATCTGTTGCAAGAAATATATCAGATCACCTTTTACCCACCTACAACATCACTGGATGGTAAAACATGATTTTCTTAAGTTTACCACAAAAGGATACCTGGAGTTTTTACTGAAAAAAATAGATTTTGAGATGTAATCACCTGAGGACATTCCAAACACTATAGATACTGTTGTCTTATCAGTGCCAATTTTGATTAATGAAATCTTGAAGGGAGTTTTGACTTCAGGGAATTGGAGCTATAACATTTCAGTTTGTTCTATGTGTAATTCTCTTTTCTCTAACAATAATAATTAATTTCAATCCACTTGCCATTTTCCAATTCAATTTATTAATGTTTCTTTCCATACCACTTTGTGAAGTTATCTGAATAATTTTGCAATTCATTTAGGCTACTTTACACATAAAACAATTTTATTATATGCTGCAGGGAACAAGAGAAGGTAACAAAAAGGCTTGGCTGTAGCAAAGTTATATTGCACTTATATAACTCATGTCACTCTGTACTAAGCTGTATGAAGAAATGGATTAGTAACCTCAAAGAGAATTGCTATTTATGCCCAAAAGGCTTTAGAAAAGAAAACATGATAAAATTTAATAACTTTCTTCTTGTACCTTCTAAAGTATTATTTACCTGACACTTAAGGTCCTTCTGTGCACTGACTTAAATAGAGGTCACTGCTTGAACCTCTTGTGTTGCTGCAATGCAGGCTCCAAACTATTTAGGTGATTTTAAACATTTCCTTTCATACTTGTAAATCTTTTACAAATTTGTTCATATTTTTGGAGTTTGTTTTCTATCATGCCAATGTTCAAATTTTGAAGTATATTTATTATCAAAGTACATATATGTCACCATATACAATCCTGAGATTCATTTTCTAACAGGCATGCTCAAACATCCATACAATAGTAACCATAACAGAATCAAGGAAAGTCCGCATCAACTTGGGCTTTCAACCAGTGTGCAAAAGACAACAAACTGTGCAAATACAAAAATAAATAAATAAACAAACAAACAAGCAAAAACAAAATCAAGAACATGTGATGAAGAGTCCTTTAAAATGAGTCATTTGGTTGTGGGAATATTTCAATTATAGGGCAAGTGAAGTTGAGTGAAGTTAGCCCATTTAGTTGAAGATCCTGATGGTGGAGGGGTAGTAACTGTCCCTGACCTGGTGTTGTAAGTCCTGAGGCTCTTGTACCTTCTTCCTGATGGCAGTAGCGAGAAGACAGTATGTCCTGGGTGCTGAGGGTCCTTGATGATGGATGCTGCTTTTTTGTGACAATGTAGATGTACTCAGTAGCTGGAAGGGCTTTACACATGATGGACTGGGCTGTATCTACTACCTATTGTAGGACTTTCCATTCAAGGGCACGTGTTTCCAGGCTGTGATGCAGCCAGGCAATATATTCTCTCTTACATAGTTATAGTCATACTTTATTGATCCCGGGGAAATTGGTTTTTGTTACAGTTGCACCATAAATAATTAATAGTACACCTATAAAAGTTTGTCAGAGTTTTAGATGTCATGCCGAATCTCTGCAGATTCCTAAGGAAGTCGAGGCATTGCTGTGCTCTTTTGTAATTGCACTTGTGTGCTGGGTCCAGGACAGGTACTCTGAAATAATACTGAAAAATTTGAAGTTGCTAACCCCTTCCAACTCTGATCCTTTACTATTAATTATATTTTATATGGCACTAAGAACCAGTCCAAGGTTCCTCATTCAAGAGGTGAGCACAACGGCAATATTCAAAAGGCACCCTTCAAGGTCCATCAAACTTTTCCAAAACACACTCCTCCCACCTGCATGCTCAGGGCAATTTACAGGGTCCAATTAACTAACTAATTGCACATCTTTGGAATCTGAGAGAAAACTGAGGAAATCCTCAGTCACAAGGACAACAGGAGCAGTGATCAAGATCAAAGTCAAGTCAACGGGTAGCAGAGCTACTAACTGTCCCACTGTGTTCCTCCATATGTGCCCGAAACCAGCAGGCCAAAAGGAAGCTGAGTTAATCTACCCGTTGAAACTGCAAGCTTACAACTCCATGCTAGTTAATAAGTGCCCCATGGTCATATGGGATCCACTGTCACACTGTGGTTCTTTTGATCTTACCATTGCCCATCAGGAGTTTGGGAACTGTAATGTATTGCATCAGTAGTCTGGAGGCCTGAGTAAAAGACACTGAAACAAAAATTCAAATCCTTATCAGCCAGCAGGGGAATTTATATAATGGAATAAGACTGGATTTGAATAATAAATATGGTGACAATCATTGCAAACATGTAAATATCTAGTGCATTCACTGAAGCCCTTCAAGGACTCAATGACTCCAGACCAACTTGTAGGAGCCATGCATCTGCTTTCTATCTGCATTGTATTCTGTGTTGTGTGTTTATTATGTTTATTTTGGTAGCTAGTCACATGGGTGGGGGAATGGTAAAAGCGAAGAGTTTACCGATATATTCATTCTTTGTTCTGGGCAGTTTAGAACTTGAACCACTGGGTGTCATATCTTTTGTTGAAATGGCTTAACTTTTCTTAATTATGCTCAATTCGATTAAGTTTACTTAAGTACGTTTAATATCGCTAGTTTTAGTTTCATAAACTGCATCACTTCAGAATTGTATGTTTCGCTAGTTGCTAATAAGGGATCAGATATATTTCTTCAAATTTGTGGAATGTTATTATTGGATTGATTGGAAGGCGTGTCATACTGGTGCAGTCGTCAGCAGCAGCATTGGTTTGTTCAAGTTGCTGCTGCACAACTGATGCAGATTAGTCTTAACTATGTTCTGATATAGCTACTCAGCTCAGGAGACAATTAGGGAATGAACAATAAATGTTGACTCAAGAGATTCTGCAGATGCTGGAAATCTAGAGCAACACACACAAAGTACTCAGTAGGTTAGGCAGCATCTATGAAAATGAATAAACAGTCAATGTTTTGGGCCCAGACCACTCATTGAGATTGGAAGAGAAGGGGAAAGATGCCAGAATAAAAAGGTAGGGGGAGGAGAAGGAGGACAGTTGGAAGATGGTAGGTGAAGCCAGGTGGGTAAGAAAAGTAAGACTTGGAGAAGAAGGAATCTGATAGGAGAATTAAGTGGGCCATGGGAGAAAAGGAAGAAGGAGGTATACCAGAGGGAGGTGATAGGTGATAGGTGATAGGAGAAGAGAAAAGAGGCCAGAATTGGGAATAGAAGAAGGAAGGGGGAGGAGAAAAGAACAAAAAGAGAAAAACATTATCAGAAGGAGAAATCGAGGTTCACGCCATTAGGTTGGAGGTTACCTAGATGGAATATCAGTTGTTGTTCCTGTGGAAATTGCAGTAAGGCAAGGGTTAAAGGCAACATCTAGGCAAGAGTAGCCTGAGACAGTTGTAGTCGAGTGATACCTTTGAAATGACACCACTAGAGACACCTCTGCTTACTCCAGACAAGATAGGCTGGGATAACTGCGGAAGTGTGTACTCAAGCCAGATGAGTGAGGTCTCCATAGTGAGACTTTTCTAGAAATATCTTTCTAAAGCATTGCGTCCCTGTACACGACAGGAGGTGTCAGGGACAAACAAGATAGGAATAATGGAAAGATGTGAAACACATCCAACAACCAAGGGACAATTGCTTGACAAACTTTAAAATATCATTGGTTGTCAGCTTGAAGATTCGATTGACTTTTAACACATCTATTGTGAATGGATATTAATCTTGCAAGTAAGGACCTCAAACATATACAATTTAAGAAATGGTCAATATCTGTAACTGTTAAGCCAATTCTGCATAAAAAAAATAAAAGGAATGCCTGAGTGACAAGAGTGTGTGTGTTCTGGGCACAGTTATTTTGAATATCTTAGTGAGAGGAGGACCCCCACAAAAGCTACAAAGAATCTAAGGAAAAGATACCCCCAGGGGTGCCTGGGAGTGGGGGAGGATGAGCACCCCAGTCGGATGGACACAATGACATCAGACCCAGGCAATGAACAAACGACGATGAGGAAACAGTGTGCATGTGGCAAAATCTGCAAGAACGATCGTGGCTTGAAGATCCACCAAGCGAGGATGAAGTGTTTGGTGGGAGCAGGAGCAGCACAACGCGCAGGTGTCCAACCTGGTGAGACAAAGGAGGGGCCAGGCCCGGAGTCACCCCATAGTGCCCGGAACTTCCAAGTGTTGCAAACTAATCCCTCTAACATGAAGTCGAACAGGAGGCAGATCAAATGGCCTGCAGCTAACATGACTTCACTGTGGAAGCAGTTTGATGAAGATGTTAACCAAATTCTGGAGGCAACGGCGAAGGGAGGGGTTGATAGGAAGCTGCAAGCCATGACAACAATTATTGTCAGTATCGCAGCTGTACGGTTCGGAGAAGAGGGGAAGGAAGGCTCCAAAACATCTTACTCGAAGAACGAAAGAGCATTGAGGATCCACAACATCAGGCAGGGGATGAAAGCGCTGAAGTCCCAATACAAGGAGGCAGGAGAAGAGGAGCGCATTGGCTTGGCCCAGCTGATGTGCACACTACGAAAGAAGATCAGGGTCGTCCGCCGGGCAGAGTGGTATCGGAGGCATCGTCATGAAAGGGCCCGAAAATGTGCTGCCTTTATTGACAAACCCTTCAAGTTCACCAAGGAGTTGCCGGGGGAGAAGCGCAGTGGGAAACTGGCCTGTTCACAGGAAGACATAGACCAACATCTGAAGAAGATATATAATGATCCTGAAAAAGAGCAGGAGTTGGGAGAGTGTGACATCCTAATAGACCCACCTGAACCGGATGTGCAGTTCGACATGTCAGAGCTGCAACAAAAGGAAGTCAGAGAGGTCGTCCGCAAAGCAAGGGCAAGCTCGGCTCCAGGACCAAGCAACACCTCGTACAAAGTGTACAAGAACTGCCCCAAACTCCTGCTGCGTCTGTGGAAGATCCTGAGAATCTTCTGGAGAAGGGGGAAGATCCCAGAACAGTGGAGAGTGGCTGCAGGGGTGTGGATCCCGAAGGAGGAAAATGCCACCCAGATAGATCAGTTCCGCATCATCTTCTTGCTGTGTGTCGAGGCGAAGATCTTCTTCAGTGCAGTTTCTAAGTGGCTGTCCACCTACCTAGCAAAGAAAACCTATATTGACACATCAGTCCAGAAGGGTGGCATTTCAGGGATGCCGGGCTGTCTGGAGCACATCGGTGTGGTGACACAGCTCATCAGGGAGGCCAGAGAGAACAAGGGCAACCTGTCAGTGTTGTGGCTCGACCTGGCAAATGCATATGGTTCCATTCCACACAAGCTGGTGCAGCTCACACTGACCAAATATCACGTTCCCAGCAGAATCAGAGACCTTATCACTGATTATTACAGCAACTTCAGGATGGGGGTCTCTTCAGGAGCAATTACATCAACCTGGCATAAGGTGGAGGTCGGCATCATCACAGGGTGCACTATCTCAGTGACACTGTTCTCCCTAGCCATGAACATGCTCACTAAGTCTGCTGAACCAGAGTGCAGAGGGCCCAGAATGAATTCTGGTCAACGGCAACCACCTATCAGGGTATTCATGGATAACCTCACAGTCACCACAGAATCAGTCCCAGGCTGCCGGAGGATTCTGCAAGGTCTCGAAAAGCTGGTGGAGTGGGCCCGGATGCGTTTCAAACCTGCCAAGTCAAGATCGATGTTGCTGAGGAAAGGGAAGTTGGAGAACAATTTCCGGTTCAGCATCGCAGGCACAGCCATCCCAACCATCACAGAAAAGCCAGTCAAGAGCTTCGGCAAAGGTTTTGACAGCTCTTTAAGGGACACAACATCCATTCAGGCAACCTGCACCGAGGTGGACGGCTGGTTGAAATCTGTGGACAAGTCTAGCCTATCGAGGAAGTTTGAAGCCTAGGTGTATCAGCATGACATTCTCCCCAGGATCCTGTGGCTCCTTCTCGTCTATGCAGTTCCGATCTCGACAGTCGAAACCTTAGAGAGGAGGGTTAGCAACCACCTCAGGAGATGGCTGGGGCTGCCAAAGAGCCTGAGCAGCATCGCACTCTATGGACACCACAACAAACTGCAACTGTTGTTCAAATCCTTGGAGGAAGAATTCAAGGTATCAAGAGCCAGAGAAGTGCTACAGTATAGGGACTCAAGTGACCCGAAGGTGGCTAGAGCAGGGATCCAATTAAGTACTGGCAGGAAGTGGAGGGCAGAGGAAGCTGTTCAGGAGGCAGAGACAAGGCTGCGTCACAGGAGGCTGGTGGGAGTGGTCACATGAGGCCGAGCTGGGCTAGGATCCTTTCCAACTCCCCAAATGGACACCAGAGGGAAGGAAAGGCGTCGTCTAGTTCAGGAGGAGGTGAGAGCAGTAGTGGAGGAGACAAGAGCCTGCAAGGCAGTGGGAATGAAGCAACAGGGAGCTTGGACAAGATGGGAGAATGCGGTTGAGAGGAAAGTGACCTGGGCTGATCATTGGAAAGCCGAACCACACCGCATCCAATTTCTCATCCAGGCAGTGTACGATGTGCTTCCAACCCCATCAAACCTGCACACATGGGGCAAGGCAGAGTCATCTGCGTGCCCACCGTGCTCCAAGCGAGGAACCCTGGAGCACATCCTCAGCGGCTGCGCAAAGGCACTTGGTGAGGGACGGTACAGGCGGAGGCATCATCAGGTCCTGAAGACCATCGCTGAAGCCATCAGCGCAGGAGTTGAGTGGGTGAAGCGGTCCCAACCCTCCAAGCAGACCATTGCCTTTGTCAGAGCTGGGGAGCAGCCAATACCTGCCAAAAGAACATCTGCAGGCATTCTGACCTCTGAAAGGGACTGGCAGCTGTTGGTGGACCTCGAAGGGCAGCTGAAGTTCCCCAACCATATCGCAGCCACCACCCTGCGACCAGACATTGTCCTAGTGTCTGAGTCGACTAAGCAAGTGGTGCTGCTGGAGCTGAAGATAGTTTAGAAGAAGCCTTTGAAAGGAAGCTCTCCAAGTACGCAGGACTGGTCAGCAACTGTCAGCAGGCTGGATGGAGAGCGAGGTGTCTCCCAGTGGAGGTTGGTTGTAGGGGATTCGTAGCCCATTCTTTAGTTAGAGCCTTCAGCATTTTGGGCATCAAAGGAGAGAGGAAGAGGAGAGCCATCCACAGTACCACCGATGCGGCAGAGAGGGCCTCAAGATGGCTGTGGCTCAAAAGAGGGGAGCCATGGAGTCATAAGCAGCTAGCCATCTGGACACAAGCTGGGGTCTGATCAGCCCCGGCTGGGTCACCTGGAGGAGGTTGTATGATGTTGAAAGACGCAAAACACCCGATGATTCCAGGAACATCACTGAAGATGTGTCCAGAAGCATCAATAGATGTATGTACACAGCATCTTAATTCAGAATCAGAATCAGAAGAAGGTTTATTATCACCGGCATGTATCGCGAAATTTGTTAACTTAGCAGCAGCAATTCAATGCAATACATAATATAGAAGAAAAAAAGTATAAATTAAAAAGTAAATCAATTACAGTATATGTATATTGAATAGATTAAAAATGATGCAAAACAGAAATAATATATTAAAAAAAAGTGAGGTAGTGTTCATGGGTTCAATGTCCATTTAGGAATCGGATGGCAGAGGGGAAGAAGCTGTTCCTGAATCGCTGAGTGTGTGTCTTCATGCTTCTGTATCTCCTACCTGATGGTAACAATGAGAAAAGGGCATGCCCTGGGTGCTGATGGTTCTTAGCAATGGACGTTGCCTTCCTGAGGCACTCCTCCTTGAAGATATCCTAGGTACTTTGTAGGCTAGTACCCAAGATGGAGCCGAATAAACTTACGACCCTCTGCAGCTTCTTTTGGTCCTGTGCCTTAGCCCTCACCACTCCCCCCATACCAGACAGCGATGCAGCCTGTCAGAATGCTCTCCACGGTACTTATAAAAGTTTTTGAGTGTTTTTGTTGACATTTTATTATCGGCGATGATAGTTACTTGAGGTTCCACTGAGATGGCTAACGTTCGACAATCTCCATGGTAGACGATCATGGTAGACTAGACTCCTCATACTTGAACAAAGGATTGAGTCAGCTGCTCGAACACAAATTTCTTCCTCTGTGGATTGGTCAAGGTATGCCAATATCTTAGGAAAGCTATAGCATTTAAAAAAAAGACAAGGCTGCGGTGTTCCAGGTTTCAGTCCCACACGAGGCTGCCGTGGCCCACATGGTCTCCGGCACGAGCTGTTGCCAAGGTCTGAGTGGAGTCCCGCACGTGGTGTTGCTGTCGTTCAGGTTGGGTCGCACAAGAAGCACAGAAAAATTTGGTAGATGTGTTGTTAAAAATAAAGAATTTCAAAATGTGTGTGTCTGTGTGCTAGCATATGCGTCTGTCTGCATCCTGATTGTCTGAGCGTGAATAGTAGTGTGAAAGCCCTCTGTACTGACCTCCAAAGGAGTCTGGCAGCATGCATGTTTGTATATCATGGACCTGAAAGCATTAATTATGTTTAAAAATATATTGTATGGTGGAATGGACTAAGTGAGTGCCTGCATACGTGTGTTAGAGCAAGAAAACTTAAGAAGACTCTCGGGTGGGACTGAGTGTGTTAAATGTCGATGCAAAATGCAAAAATGGTTAGATCAATCTTGTAAACAAGCAGAGGAGGTGAGCAAAGCTTAAAGAAGGAAAAAGAACAGAAAGAACAGGTGAAGGATAATAATGTCAACCTCCGTGTTTGAAAAGAAACAATCAGCACCAGAGTCTGATGACAAACTAGATATTGTACCCCTGCCTTCACCAGACATGGTTTCAACAAGGCTCATGCTAAGGGTCTCGGCCTGAAACGTCGACTGTACCTCTTCCTAGAGATGCTGCCTGGCCTGCTGCGTTCACCAGCAACTTTGATGTGTGTTGCTTGAATTTCCAGCATCTGCAGAATTCCTGTTGTTTGCTCATGCCAAGTGATGGGTCTTGAAAACTCGGTGAGGCTGGCATCAGCAGCTGCCCTGCCACAGGCAGCGTTTCCTCATAGCACTACTGGAGACAGGAGGCGGAGGGCAGGAACAGCATGTAACTTGAGATGATCTATTAGGAGCTGTAAAGAAATGTTTCCCTTGCATTGTAGATTAACATAAAAAAGTGTCAAAAAGACAATGACATTAATAATTATGCAGAACCCATGTGTAAATATTGTTACAAGTATCTGGATTTAGTCTACAAGCAGGGATGCCCGTTTTAATAAATATCATTGTACATAAGTTACATCTTAGGTTAAAGAAAAACATACATACTGTTACCTGTGTGAGATGAGAGTTAAGTGAAATTGTGACTGTTTTACTATATTGCCAAAAGTAATTACAACATCAAAGGAATAAGGCTGTTAAGAGAAATTGGGACAATACTTGTGTGAGACTTCCCGGTTGCTCCATTATAGCCTCTGGGCAATATTGTACATTGCTTTAAAAGTTTTGCAATAGTTGCCTTATACAATTTGAATATTATTTTAAATATAGCTTTGATTTATTTTTAACCAAAGTGATAGTGGCCAAATCTTGGCTAATCATTACCAGATTGACTTCTGCTTAAAATTTCATTGTAAACCTCAGGTTTAACATTATCTGCTTTATACACATACAGTTCATGTGACCCACTTGTGACTGGTAATGTTTGTTTTGAACAGCATAGTTAATCTAATTGTATGAGTTTTACAGATCTTTGATCCAACAAATGTGTAAATGGGACAATGGACACAATAGGGGTAAACATGGGAGTGTCCGCGAAGGGTATATTTATGTTTGTGGACATCCTGGCCTCTACCGATACCAGCACTACAGACTACGGAGCTTACTTTAAATAATCCATTTCTAAACTGTGCTTAAGAACTGGTATGATTTTAATTCTGGCCCTTGTAAAATGCCAACTGTCATTTTTCTTTGATGGCTTTTCCTCTAGAACTGATACTGAAAACTGACTGGAAAACTTAAGTGGATATGTGGAGTGTGCAGGTCAAATAACAGCTGAAGAGGCAGAGCTACCTTCCCTCCTGTTCTGCTCAAGTAGCTGAACCTCTTTGCCTTAACAAAAGCTGCATCCTTGCAGCCAGTGCATTGAATCTTGTTATGCCTTAGCAGTAGCACATGACAATAGACAATTATGGAAACTACATGGGTTTCTCAATTCTTCGGAACTCCGATAAAACATGGTAACTAACTATGAATCTTTTCCTGCTTTTAAATTACTTACTGCAATTGCCATTATAAACAATGTGGCTCATATTAACGGGAAGGATGTAATAACTGGAGGGAACAAATGAGCTGACACCTTTGCTAAAGCAGCAAGAGCAGTTATTTATGGCCACGTAGTACTCCAGTGTGATCAGGCTGCCTATACTTTCCAAATTCTTTTGATGAACTCATACAATTACAGCGTGATCCATCAGTAGCTGAAAGGATTTTATGGACTAAAGCACACTATGTGCAAGACTATAAGCGATGATGGGTATAATCAAAAATGAGAAACTTGTGACCAAAGCGAGAAATGTAGCAGTATCTGTTTGCTTTGACAGGGACATAATCCTGAAATACACTGACTGATGGGCCCTTCCCCTGCAACTTACTTGTACATCTCCAAGTGGACTTTTATGCAGTTACCTAAATGTACGGATTGTGATTATGCACTCGTTATTTTGTTTGTTATATCCATGGGTAGAAGTTTATCCAACTCAGTGAAATGATGCTGTAACTGTTGCTAATTTTTATTATGAGAATTTATTCCCAGATTTGGGATCCCTGAGTGATAATGGTCCTCACTCTAAGGGTAAAGTTATATAGGAGCTATCAAAATCCTTACAGTGTAAACATCATTTCACCTGCCTTTATACTGTCAATCATACAGGGCAGAGAGCTGAAAGACAGAATGGGGCATTGAAAAACAAGGTAGCTAAATTGTGTTATGAGATTGAGCTAAAGTGGCCAAAGGCGCTTCCACTGGCCCTCATGACAATGTGTTTTGCTCCAAACTGTATAACACCCCTATCTCCATGAGATACCTTTGGGACTTCCCATGCACTTGTCAGTCACCCCTCCCTTTTAATTAAACAGACGGACATCAATATTATGAATAGAAGCATGTTTCAGTATCCTATATCACTAACACAAACTCTAAAGGTTTCCATCAACGGGTACTTTAAAGACAAGAAATTCATGCTGGCTGCAGAGTGCCACACTTCCAGCCAGGAAACAGGGTACTGGTGAGGCCCTACTGATGAAAAACCACCTGGAACCTGCTGAGAAGGTCCATTTGAAGTGTTGCTGACCACATATACCACTTTAAATGTCCAAGCAGAGCCAATGTGGCTACACACCTCGGATGTTAAGCCAGCAGTGTCACTGACCTGGTAACAGGTAGTCAGAAGACTGTTGATGATAAGGACTGACGGACTGAACTCTTGATCTTTGCTATTTGCCACATTAATTAATCACTATGCAATGTAAGCTTTGGCTAATCTGTATATCTATTTTACACCTAAACGCAGAAGTATCCCATGATACTCCTAATACTTTTCTTGACCTTAGTTACAAATAACATGTGTCACATACTAACCGGTTGGGTTGTTGGGTGTGGGTGAAGCATATTATAGTAACTATCAAGGGATGAGTCTAGACTTAAGTAACAGTATGTGCAATGTCAAAACTACTGGTGACCCTCCGAATCCTGTTAATGGTACTTACTGGATATGTGGCTGACAAGCCTATCACTGGCTGCCAAGTGTACCCCTTATAAAATGGGATCTTTAGTCTGAACCATAGCCATGGTGGGTTTGTTGCTATCTGGCCTATGTAGTACCTTAGATGTACTAGCTTCCCACACTATCTATACCCTACTGTGTATGGCTGCCATCGAAGGGCTGTGGAATGTTTCTGGATTTTAGTGCTCCAGTTCTGGGAACTTGCCAGATTGGCTATGAAAGCATCAACATGGCCTCAGCACTGCTGGAGAAACTGGCTACTAGCACAACTTCAGCACTACAAGACACAAGCCAGGCCATCAGTAATGTTACTACTGAAATGCTGGCAATCAGCACTGTGGCTCCCAAATATGACTAGCACTAGACATTCTGTTGTCAAAGAGAGGTTGTACTTGTGCTAATATTAAGCAGGACTGTTGCACGTATGTCTCTGATTTCAACAGCCAACTGTCTTTAATGAAACTGCCATGGAGTTTCAGACATTCTGCACTATTGAAATTCAGTAAGATTTACGTTGTCCTCTACGGGACAAAGAGGAGGGAGTATGGAAGCTAATGTAAGGCAAGGAGAGACTTTGGCAGTTGCAGCCAAGCAACACCTTTGAAGTGAGATCATAAATGAGCTGTCCATATAGACAGCTTCCATTGCCATTTCTTCATCTACTCCTTTAGTTACCTCTTTAGAAATAGCCAAAAGATTTCCATACACAAAACCACGCTGATTATTTCTGATTAGGCCTTGAATATCCAAATGGTAGGAGATCTTGTCCCTCAGAATTCCCTTTAGTAATGCTCCTACAGACGAGATAGACTGCAGCAATGTGTAGAAGTGAGGCCTCAGTAGTGCGACTTTTCCAGAAAGGTTTTTCCAAAACATAACATCCATTTAGGTTTTCCTAAAACATAGGGGATGCCAGAGAGAAATAGATAAGAGGACAAGAAGAATATGAAACATACCCAACAACAATGGCTCTATTGTCTTTACTAACTCCAAAATATCATCGACTATCTGCTTGAAGTTTTGATTGACTTTAACACCTCTATTGTGCATGGCCATTCATCTTGTGAATCAGAATCAGGTTTATTATCACTGGCATGTGTCGTGAAATTTGTTAACTTAGCAGCAGCAGCTGAATCCAATACATAATATAGAAGAAGGGAAAGAAACTAATAAATAAATAAGTAAATCAATTACAGTATATGTAGACTGAATAGATTAAAAATCATGCAAAAAACAGAAATAACATATATTAAAAAAGTGAGGTAGCGTTCACGGGGTTAACTGTTCATAGAGGAATCGGATGGCAGAGGAGAAGAAGCTGTTCCTGAATCGCTGAGTGTGTGCCTTCAGGCTTCTGCATCTCCCACCTGATGGTAACAATGAGAAAAGGGCATGCCCTGGGTGCTGGGGATCCTTAATAATGGACGCTGCCTTTCTGAGAAGTCCCGGGTCTGCAACTGATAAGCTAGTTCTATGCAAAAACAGCAGTGTTCTGCCCTGACTTCAGAACATTTTGGATGAAAATAAAAAGAATACTTGAATTGTAAGAATGTGTGTGCTCTAGTCATATTTATTTTAGTTAATTTATTTTATTGTCGGTGACTGCTTCACCCTAAGATTGGCCTTATTGTGCCAGAAGAGGAGGCCATGAACCAATACCTTCCCTTTCAGTCCCGATGAAGGGTCTTGGCCTGGAACATCAACTGTTTATTCATCTTCATTGATGTTGCCTGACCTTCTGTGTTCCTCCAGCATTTTTTGCGTGTTACAGTAAGCAAACATGCTGAAGCCATCCACAACCCACAAACACAAACACAAAAGTTAAAGCCTGGATTACCCCCTCACCGTCCAATTAGCAGGAATATTGATAATCTACTGTATACTTAGGTATATTACAGACATACGTGCATAGGAACATGATGTCCTATTAGATTGTTTTGTTATTTCAAAACAGTGCAATTAAAACCAGGGAAAATTTAATATTCAGAGATAGTAGGCTTTCCATCCGAAATGAATGTGGAACCCATGTTAAATTTTAAAATTTAAAATGGTTTAACTGCTTTCAGACATATAGAATAGAGTCCTAGAGTAATGCAACATGGGAAAGTCCCTCTGGCTCAGCTGGTCCGTACTGACCATTGTGTCCTCCCACTTGTCCCAGTTGCCCATGTTCAGCCCATAACTATCCAGACTCATTCCACGCACCTCCCCCCACCGCCCATATAGCTAACCAAATGCCTCTTAAATGTTGCACTTCTACACACCTTGACCACTTCCTCTGGCAGCTCATTCCTAGTACTCACTGCCCCCTGTAAAGAAGTTACTTTTCCTATCTCTTTTCAGTATCTGTATCTAGCCTTGTATCTGTATGAACTAGTTTTGGACTCCCTACTCCTGGGCAAAACACTATGGCCGTCAGCTTTATTCAAAACCAACTTAATTGCATCCTTGTAAATCTCTCGGCACCATCTCCAGCTTGATAAGGTCTTTCCTAACTGGATGACCAAAACTGTATACAGCAACAACTTATATAATTGCAACACAATGACTTTCCTCTTAATCTTGATGTCCTGATTGATGAAGGCCAGCACTCTAACTGCCTTCTTCATCACCCTCACTACTTGCACGGCCACTTCTAGTGACCTTTACACTTGTACTTCCAGGTGCCTCTATTCCACAACACTTGTCAGTGCCTTGCCATTTACCGTATCAATCCTACCCTAGTTTGACTGTCCAAAACGCAATCATCTTGCACTCACCTTAATTGAAATCCATTAGCTATTTCTCAGCCTATTTTGCTATCCGACCAAGATCTCTTTGCAATTCACCTGCTTCACTTTCACCGAGACTCACTAATTTGTGCTAAGTGCATTCATATTCAAATCATTTACATATATATTGAATGACAGAGGTCCCAAAACTGATCCTGGCACCCCACTGGTCACAGCCTTTGGTCAGAGAATCATCCTTCAATCATCACCCTTTGCTTCCGATTACTGAGACAATTCTGAAACTATTTCATCAGCATCTCCTCAATTCCATGCAGCCCAAGTTCCTAGTGCCTGTCACGTGGGGCCTTATCAAAGGCCTTACTGAAGTCTACATAGACAGCTTCCGTTGCCATGGCTTCATCTATTCCTTTAGTTACCGCATTAGAAATATTCAAAGGATTTTCATGCACAAAACCACACTGACTATTCCTGATCAGGCTGAGAGCTGACTTACGGCTTCTTCAAGAGATAGCACAGTACACCAAACCCTACCCACATTACTTGTTGTCAGCAGATTGGCTAATGCTACCAAGATTGTGAATGGAGAGCTTGCTGTCTCAGAAGGCAGAGGTTGAAGCAAGTAAAGGAAAAATCGAGGCAGTTAATGTTGTGTCAGCAGCAGTTAGTGATGAATAGGTCTAGCAATCCCATGGTTAGTGTCCCAGTTCACTTTCTTTGCTAATATCTATGATAAAGTGGTACATAGTTTTTAATAATGGAGGCTGGAAATGTAGTTAGGAGATCAGCTTGATTTACTCAAGAAATCCAGGAAAAGTCATAGCAGAGTAGCTACATTTGTACTCATGATAGAACAGCTGGTTATGGTCCGTGTTCCAACAGGGCTAAGTTATGAAATGCTTTGGAAGAATGAGGGGTGACCTCATTGAAATCTGTCAAATGATGAAAGGCCCTGATAGAGTGAGTGTGGAGGGGATGTTTCCTATGGTGGAGCAGCCTACAGCACCTGCAGATTTTCTTGTGGTTGTAATACAGAGAAAAAAGATTCAGGGATCTTTCCTGTGACTGAGTCCAGAACGTTTATGGCCCGAGGTCAAAAACATTGGTTCACATATCCTTCCAGTGCAGATCATTGAGCAGGTGAGACCCGTAGTAAATTGTGGACCGCTTCATCCAGCACATCCGCTCTATCCACCAAAAGTGGAACTTCCCAGTGGCCAAACAGTTTAATTCCACTTCCCATTCCCTTTCTGACATGTCAGTCCATGGTTTACTCTTGTGCCAAGAAGAGGCCTTCCTCAGGGTGGAGGAGCAACACCTTATATTCCATCTGGGTAGTCTCTAACATGATGGCATGAAGATTGATTTCTCCTTCCAGTAAAAAACTTTTCCTTCTTGCTCCTCTCTTCTTCTATTCCCCACTCTGGCATCTTACCTCTTCTTACCTGCCTATCATCTCTCGTGGGTCCCCTCCTCCTTCTAATTTTCCAATGTCCATTCTCCTCTCCTGTCAGATTCCTTCTCCTCCAGCCCTTTACCTTTCCTACCCACCTGGCTTCAACTATCACCTTCCAGCTAGTCTCCTTCCTCTACCCCCATCTTTTTATTCTGGCATCTTCCCCCTACCTTTTCGGTCCTGAAGAAGTATCTTAGCCCGAAACATCGACTGTTTATTCATTTCCATAGATGCCGCCTGACCTGCTGAGTTCCTCCAGCATTTTGTGTGTGCTACTTTGGATTTATGGCATCTGCAGGCTATCTTGTGTTTATAATTTTGTGTAACTAATGAATGGATGATCACTTTGTGAGTATTTTGTGATCACTCGGTCAATACTTTGAAAGGAAAGTTTAGCATCTGTGGCACTTAGTGGAACATCAAAAGTGACAGAAGGTATTGGCATGACACAGTTATTGTTGATAATGGAGATAATGAGGAAATATCACAGTCATGTTTGCATGGGAGATTCAGAATTAATTTATAAACTGTACTGTCAATATAACTTCCTGCTCAACATGCTACGTCTGCATCATGATGTCAGGCCATAAAAGCCTGAGATCCAAAAACATACTTATCCCACATTTACAGATCAGTGGGAAGAAATCCATCTTAGAAAATTTTGATGGAAATGGAGTATACTGAGTTCCCAGCCAGCAGTTGTCTTTTGCGGAACATTTTGTTCTGGAAAAGAGCTCAAAGTGTCCTCTGCTGCAGAGTTCTCCAGTTTCCCTGTTCATAAGACCTGACACCACTGATTACGTTGAATTTCATCACTCCATCTTTGGCACCCATAGCTCCCGTCTCAGAAATTGACTGGTACATTTCAGTCAATTGGTATCTCTCATCAAAATTACGGTTTATGTGCGACTCGTGGAATGAGCATAACGTGTATCAGATGCAAATCTCTTTTATGTCATGAATCTGTACTTCAAGTCCCTGACTGAAGTACACCGGGACAGCCTACCATGCTAACAGTTTTGTAAGGTCGGCCTGCTTACATGCTATCTTTCTCTCTCTCTCCCTTTCACACACACACACACATCCCTTATCACATGAACAACTGTGCTTGCTTTACTGTTACAATATTGGAATGATAAAGATTGCATTATTTTGACCAATTTGACACAACGTGCAAAAATTCGATACAACCTGCTTTATAGCCATCTTTATTTACAAAGACAGATGTCTGAATTATACACTAATGTTTGCAAGCACATAGAGTTATTATAAACTACTCCATTTGAAATCATGTAGAAACTGGTGCTTTAAGGAAACAGTTTGATGCCACGTAAAGAGAATGGAAACAATGAATATGATCTTAGGGTAGTAATTCAACATGCACCCTAGTATCAATAGATTTTTCTTCCATTCACCTTTTTAATTTCACTCTGTCATTTGAAGTCGTAATCTGATAGAATGTCAAAGAAGGCAATGTATATTATTCTTACTCTACTGAATGACAATATAGGATAAATCACCTTTTAACCAAGGAGAATGACCACTGTCACAGCCATTATTCAACACCATTTTTTTGTATTGGAAAAGATTGTGAGTGAAGTACCTTGATTGCTCCAGTAGAGATTTGGATTTCATGAAGTCTTCGCATGGTCCCATCACGATCAATGAAATATGAAGAGGCTAGCTGATGAAGGGCCTCTACACTCTGACTGGCATTTACTGACTTTCTGTCTAACATGCTTTTGTCCATATACATAGTAAGTGCTTCCTCTCCTGCAAAGAGAGAATAATTGAAACTTTAGCAAAGGTTACCAGCAAAAGAAAAAGAATAATATCGTCATACATGTCAATAAACATGGACAGCTCTTCTTCTACACATTAGTACTCTTTGATTCCATGTGATGGCACCATTGTTTTAGCAAATACATTCATTTACAAAACAAATATTTTTATTCAGTTTTAAAAATAATTCTTCTTTCAGTACTGCTTGCGGAGTTGATTGTGACAATGGTAAGCCCTCCCTTCAACAATGCATACACCTGTGGAATTTATGTCAGTCAGTAGGAGTAATCTTCAAAGTACTCTTTAACCATTGTAGATACCAGACATGCTGAGATCTTTGTCTGCAATGATAGATGAGCCAGGTAACCTTACAATCATCAGGCTCTTTCTCAATTAGTTAAGAAACAAGGCAACTTGTAACATGCCACAAGTGAACAAGACATTCTCTGAGTAAGCTTGAAGTAGAGCAATAACACAAATGCCTTCTTACTCTGCAGAAATCCAGAAGCACGAACAAGCTTGCATAATTCATAAGCCCATAATATAAAGGGGCACCCCATACATGTTAGCCATGAGGGAATCATTTCGGACACCCAAGTCCCGTTGCATCTCCGATTACTGAATTTCTCAACATTTATAAGACAGTCTACATCTTTATTCTTTCTATGAAAGTGCATAATCACACACTTCCCTGTACTGTACTCCATCAGTCACTTCCTGGCCCACTCTCTGCCAACCTACAGTAAGTTAGAAGAGAATTTCGGAGATGGTGACGACAACTCCCTGACCTTTACCATAGCCATGGAGAGGGACAGGAACAAACAATATGGGAAAGCATTTGATTGAGGGAGGGCAAATTATGATGCTATTAGGCAGGAACCTGGGAGCATAAGTTGGGATCGGATGTACTCAGGGAAATGTACAATGGAAATTTTAGGGAACACTTGCATAGTTTGGGATAGGATTGTCAGACTGAGGCAAGAAAAAAGTGCTAGGATGAAGGAACAATGGTTGACAAAAGATATGGAATATCTAGTCAAGAGGAAAAAAGAAGCACGTTTAAGCTTTAGGAAACAAGAATTAGGTAGGGCTCTTGAAAGTTACAAGGTGGACAGAAATGAATTAAGAATGGGCTTAGGAGAACTAGAAGGGGACATGAGAAGATCTTGGTGACAAAGAGTAAGGAAAACTGCAAAGCATTCTACATGTATATGAAGAACAAGAGGAAGACTAGAGTGAGGTTAGTACCGATCAGGGATAAAAGAAGAACCATATGCCTGAAGTCACAGGAGATAGGGGAGGTACATAATGAATACTTTGCTTCAGTATTGCCTAGTGAGAACAACCTTGAAGAATGTGAGGTCTGTGTGGAACAGGCTGATATGCTGGGAGAACATGTCAACATTAAGAAAGGGGATGTGCTGGAACTCCTGAGACATATTAGGATAAATATGTCCTTGGGGCCAGACGATATAGCTCAGGTTACCATGATAAGCAAGGGAAAATTTGTTGCACCTTTGGCAATGATTGTTGCATCCTCACCAGCCACAGAAGTAGTGCCAGAGGATCTGGGGATGGCAAATATTATTCCTTTGTTCAAGAAAGAAATAAGGATAATCCTGGGAGTTATACATCAGTGCGTCTTACATCAATGGTAGGCAAACTATTGGAGAAGACGCTGAGGGACAGGATTTACAAGTATTTGGAGAAGCGCAGTCCAATTAGGCAGAGTCAACATGGCTTTGTGAGGGGCGACTCATGGCTCATGAGCTTGAAAGAATTCTTTCAGGAAGTTTAAAAACATATTGAGAAGGTAGAGCAGTGGATGCGATATATATGGATTTTAGTAAGGCATCTTGACAATGGAAGGCTCATCCATTAAGTCAGGAGGAATGTGATCCAGGGAAACTTGGCTGAGTGGATTCCGAATTGGCTTGCTCACAGAAAGGTGGTAGTAGATGATGGAGCATAATCTGCTAGGTTGGTGACCTGTGCTGTTCCACAAGGAACTTGTCAAAGTCCTTCTGGAAATCCAAGTAAATAACATCTACTGTCAAGCCTGCTTGTTACCTCCTCAAGAAATTCTAGCAGATTTGACAGCCAAAACCTTCCCTTAACAAAACCATACTAACTTCATCTTATTCTATTATATACTGAAATTGCACCCACTCTAAAATCTTACCACTCACTGAGATCAGGATAATAATTTCCTGCCTTCTGTCCTCCCTTTCTTCTTTAAAAGATGTGCCATAATGCATGTTCTGATTGTGTGTTCAGTGTCTTTCCTGATTTAAAAACTCATACATCCTAACACCTGATGTCAGCTTTTGGAAGGAGCTGTCCAAATAATCATACTCCCCTACCCTTTGCACTATGCAATCAGTAGTGACTTTATTCTTTCAAAATATTTGGATAATCCTTTTTGAAAATCCTGTTGATTCTGCTCTCACTTCTCTTTCAGTTTGTGCATTCCAAACCACGAAAACTTGCTGAGTATTTTTTTTTAAATCCCCGATTTGGATTTTAATTGGATATTAACCTAAAACTTTGTTCTTTGGTTATTGACACACTTCATGAAATATATTCTGAGTAAGAAAGTAAAGCTATTGCAGGGTTGCTGTCTACCAGTGGTCCAAGTGGTAGTGCAATGAAACAATTCCACAGATTGGATATTCAAAGCGACCTTCTTCACCAGATTAATCCTGTTAAAAGGGTTTTAATATATATACTGAGCATGCTCAGGAAGCCAAGACTCAGGTTTGTGGTTTTCTGATTTTCCCTTGCCAGTCTCCATGCACCCATGGTTGAAAAGACCTTCTGCTCAAAATGTAGCACTGGTCCTACTTATTCACAGAAATGTGTTGACTCTTATTACAACTTCCATCAATCTCTGCTAAGAGGCTATGCTGTGACTTATCTAGGTGTCTGAACTGTTCAGTGTAAATGTCACCATTGCAGTATGCGCCTCTTCACTTTCCTTGCATGGGTCATTCCACTTCTATGGTCAATCATCATCATCATCAGGTGCTGTGCCCAGTTTTTGCTTTGACTGCCATGGCCCACACACTCCTGCTTCAGGTATTCATTGGTATTCATTTCCAGTTCTCTGGCTGCTGTCTTCATCATCATTTGTCTTTGTCTACCTCTTGCTTTCTTCCCTTTAATCTTTCCCATAATTACCGTGCATTCTAACTCCTCTTTCCTAATCACATGTCCAACGAAGTTATGCTGCCTTTTCATGATCTCATACATTATTTCTCTTTTTGTGTTTGCTCTGTTCATGACATCCTCGTTAGATATTGGCCAGTACACAAGTTTAATGAATAGATTATGCATTTGGAGATTTGTCCAACCTTGCTTAGCCTCAGTAAAAAAAATACACTTGCTTAAGGTTAGGGTTAGTGGTAGGGTCGGGAGATGGAAATCAGGGGCTGGAAGGGAGAGAGAGGGGAGGGACTGTGGGGTGTGACATTTAGGGTTAGGGATAGGTGTAGGGTTGGGGGATGGAGGTTCAATAGGGACTGACGGGGAACAACGCGATGTATGGCAGGGAGAAAGTGGGACATGGTGGGGAGAGAGAAGGGGGCCTTGTGGGGGAGGGGGAGCCTAGAGGGAAAGAGAAGGGGATTTGACCAAGAAGGTTATTGTCTGGCCTGCTTGGGGAGCGGTTGTTCTGGAGCACCATATTACTGTACATCTACCCCTGTGAAGGGTTGGGGTGCCACTTGAGTTGGACAGCCTTTGGGGGGCATGGGAGATCTATCATAGAGGAAGTACAGGGCTATAACGCAAGTTCAAAGAAGTTATACCTTCCTTGCTTTGCGTAGTTTTTGGTGATCTCTTTTGTATCTGGGTGTGTGGGAGTCTTATTCTGGATTAAATTGACAGGGAATATGTTGTCTTATTCTCAATGCTCTAATTTTATAGCTCCAATCAGTATTTTTAGGCCTAGTTATTAGGCTTAGTTTAGACCTTTTAGGGAGTAGGTATATTTTACAGGCCTAGTTATTAGGCTACATTTAGACCATCTGAGGAAGTAGGTTTGGCATGATCTAATCCATTTTCTCTCTGCTCTTTTTCTTTGAAGGTTTGAGTAGTTCATGTTAGTTTCCAGGCCCAGGATCTCCAAAGACTGGATCCCATGCTTCTGAGTCTACTAACAGGCCTGTTCTGGTCTCCCCTTGCAATATTACTGAGGTGCCTTGTGGCCTGACTCCCTTTTGTGTATGATATGACATTGTTTACACTGAATTGCAGAAACTATGTTCTGCTGTTCACAAGTTATACTTTGTTCTACCTGGACCCACTTTCCATAGCTGAGTTGATAATACATTTAATATAGTTGATAATACATTTGCTCACAATAAAGTTAATAATAAATTTACTTTGAACTTTGAACTTTATGGGAGAGTGGGGAGGAAGGGAATGCATTCTAAATCAGAAAGTGCTTTCCTGAGCTAACGATCCAGAATGCTAGTTCAAGTAGCTCAATTCACCTTAAGAAATCTGGATTGTGACCAAAAGTGCTGAGTTACAGTTGACAGAATTCAGATGAGAGTTGCAAATGTTTCTGCATATTGTGAGCATGGGTCAGCACAATGTTATATTGGCATAGGCTCACCTTTTATTGTGTGGATTCTGGTTTTTGGGATAAATCAACCAGGCGACCGTGAATTAATTAGACAAGCAGCACGAGGCTTGAACTATTTTGATGGTCAGGCCTCATTTTAATGCTTTTGGAACTTGTACATGCTGTTTCCTGTGATGATTGGCAGCTTGTTGGCATACCCGATTTCAAACATTCTGTCCTCTTTACAGTTAAGTGCCTTCCAATTCTTTAAAAAAATTGCCGTGCATTTGACAATTAGATTAAATTCTAAGATTTATGAAAGCTTGAAGAAGTAGATATCACCTATTTCATTGGAATTAAAACATTTAAAGCAAATATCAATGCTTTTCCAGTGTGCAAATGAAAGGCTGCAAATCATGGCCTTCATATTGACAGGAAATGGTATCAATTTACCATACCCTGTTGAAAGGAAAAGAAGCATGAATCTCCACTTGAAAACTTGCAGATAGTAAAACATCTAATTCCATTCGCCTACTGTTAGAAGAACATTTATTGTCAGTCTTATGAGCTTTCAGATGATGGAGATCATTGATCTTTTATATTGGTCTGGTGAGCAAGCTCCATTTTGAATCAATGGTACTTAATGGTACTTTAACAAAAATATTGTTTTTGGATGTGATGTTGCTCCTAAGTCACTGTTCTGAAAGTGATAGTGAATAATCTAGATTTCAGATCATTGGAGAGTAAATGTGACAGTCTTATATCCTTTTGCTTTTTTGAATCACTGTTCTTGTATCATCTAGACTTCCAACAGACAACATTAATGTGCTTGGGTAGGTACACCTGCCAAGTGCAAGTGCTTGGGTAATTTAACTGTAAACTTCTATTGGGTGGGGTATGCACAAGGTTTCTGGCAAATTTCCCTGAGAATCATTAAACGATCATCTTTCTTCTTGTTTTGATAGATTATAGAAATCCAATCCATTACACTCACAAAATAATCACAAAGCTAAAGATGTAATTGAAGGTATTCAGGAAAAGAAGCAGACGAGAGCAGAAAGGACCACAGAAAGAATTGCATGCACTGTGATGCTCTAGACCCACTCACCGTCTCCACCAACAAACACTCCTTTTTTCATGGCATCTTCCCAATGCAGCAACAGGAGGAGCAACACTTGCCACTTCATTTTGTACCCTCCCCACCGTCTGGGACCCATAAATTCCTTCCAGCTGAAGCAGTGATTCAGTTGCACATCTTTCAATCTACTGTGCTGCATTGGTGCTCATGATGAGGGTAACACTGGAGAAACTAAAAGCAGTTTGGGTTACTGTTTTGTATCGTCCACAGTGAAGATCCTGAGATGACCAGTTATCTTCAGGTTAATTCTCCATACCACTTCCTTTCTGACTTCTCAGTATTTGCCTTGTTTTGCTGTTCCAATGAAGCCCAACAACCTCAAGCAACAGTACCTCATCCAGCATTGAATTCAACAATTTCAGGTAACTGGTCTTTCCAGTTTGTCTGAGAACAAGCTGCTTCTGAAGGGAGATCATAAATCTGTAATGTTAACTCAGTACTTCTCTCTCCACAAACGCTGCCTGAACTGCTGGCCACTTTTAGCACTTTTTTTTTCATTTCAGTTTACTAGCAACCATGGTGTTTTATCACTCATCATTGCAAAATTCATTTTTTGTCCTTTCTTGTTTATCATAAATCTCCCTCCAATAAGTCATATAATAAACAAATAGGCTCCATGACTTACTGCTGACTATCAGAGTTCATGTTCAAAGTTCAAAATAAATTCATTATCAAAGTATATATACATGTCAGCATATGCATCCCTGAGATTATTTTATTGATTAATTGAGTACAATGTGGAGTAGGCCCTTCCGGTTCTTTGAGTATTCCCCAAATTTAATCCTAGCCTAATCACAGGATAATTTATAACGAACAACTAACCCACCAAACAGTACATCTTTGGACTGTGGAGGCAACCGGAGGCCTGGAGGAAACCCACGTGGTCCATGGGGAGAACGTACAAACTCCTTACAGGCAGTGACGGGAATTGAACCCACATCGCTGATGCTGTAAGGTCTTATGCTAATCATTACGCTACCATGCTGCCCTTTTCCTTACAGACATTCACAGCCATATACAAGAAACACAATAGAATCAATTACAGACCGCACCCAACAGGACAGACAAACAAATGATGTGCAAGTACAAAAAGAAAGAAACAAAGAAATAGTAAAAATAATGAATAAGCAATAAATGTCACCGAATATGAGATTAATCCTTGAAAGTAAACCATACGTTGTGGGAACAGTTCAGTGATAGGGCGAGTGAAGTTGACTGAAGTTATCCCTTCTGGTTAAAGAGCCTAATGGTTGAGGAATACTAACTGTTCCAGAACTTGGTGATGTGGGTCCTAAGGCTCCTGTAAATAAAACCTGTTGCCATGTTTCACCAGCAGCATCAAGCACTTTATTACACTAATCCCATTTAATCTCCCCACAGACACGAGGAAATCTGCAGATGCTGGAATTTCAAGCAACACACATAAAAGTTGCTGGTGAACGCAGCAGGCCAGGCAGCATCTCTAGGAAGTGGTACAGTCGACGTTTCGGGATGAGACCCTTCGTCAGGACTAACTGAAAGAAGAGATAGTAAGAGATTTGAAAGTGGGAGGGGCAGGGGGTCTCTCTTACTATCTCTTCTTTCAGTTAGTCCTGACGAAGGGTCGCGACCTGAAACGTCGACTGTACTTCTTCCTAGAGATGCTGCCTGGCCTGCTGCGTTCACCAGCAACTTTGATGTGTGTTGTTTTAATCTCCCCACAATCTGCTGTAATTAACAAGAATCCCACAACTCTCTCAGCAGCACTGTCACCATTTGTGCCATTCAGTCATTCAAGCGCTCCATCTGATCATAGACATTCCAACTGTTCCCCCCATTTCGCTCCTCTGCAGCAGCTTCAATATAAGAGGAGCAGGAATCTCAAAATTCTCCCTCCATCCAAGACACTGGGTGATCTGCAACAGGCCATATCACCTTTTCTTTGCCAGTTGCCCATCAGACTAAATTCTTTAATATTTATCTGTTTTATCTTCAAGTACCACCATGAATACAGACTTCACAACCTACTGCAGTACGAACTTCCAGATGTTCACAATCTTCTGTGAGAAAATGTTCAACTTCCAACTTTTCCTAATTATGATTCAAAGATTACTGACCTGAAAAATAAACCCCATTGGTTTCTGTCCAGTGCAGCCTAATTTGTCAAGTATTTCCGACATTTTGTAGTCATTTCACATTTCAAGCATTAAGAATTTTATTTTTGCTTTTGGGACATAGTTTTGGTACAGAAAAAGATGCTCACAATGGAGAGTTCAGCAAAGGTTCCCTAGGTTCATTATGGGATTAAGGACTGATATATGTAGAAAGGTTGAGAGTAGGACTAATACTAATTGAAATTTAGAAGAATAGGAAGTAATTGGCAATTGGTTTGTTCAGTAACATATACGATATATGAGAAAAGCTTTGTTTTATCTTCTATCCTGAAAGACCATTCCAAATATAAATACATTCTGATAGTACAAAAGGAAAAGCATTAACAGAAATCAGAATCTATTGTTACAATTACACAGGCAGTGCGGTGCAGGCAGATAAATATGGTGCAAGGGGTATGCCGAGATAGACTGAGAGATCAAGAGTTTATCACAGGCAAAAGAAAATGTGCAGATGCTGGACATCCAAGCAACACACACAAAATGCTGGAGGAACTAAGATGGCCAGGCAGCTTTTATGGAAAAGAGTATAGTCAACGTTTTGGGCTCAGGCCCTTCATCAGGACTGGAGAAGAAGAAAGACAAAGAGTCAGATTTAGAAGGTGGGAGGAAGGAAGGCAGAAACACAAGGTGATAGGTGAAACTGGGAAGTAAAGAGCTGGGAAGTTGATTGGTGGAAGAGACACAGGGCTGTAGAGGAGGGAATCTAGTAAGAGAGGACAGAAGGCCATGGAAGAAAGAAAAGGGGGAGGAGCACCAGAGGGAGGTGATGGCCGGGTAAGAAGATAGGGTAAGAGAGGGAAAAGGGGATGGGAATGGTGAAAGAGGGGGGAGGGTGGCATTACTGGGAGTTTGAGAAATCGATGTTCATGCCATCAGGTTGGAGGCTACTCAAACGGAACATAGAGTGTTGCTCCTCCAACCTGAATGTGGCCTCATCGCAACAGTAGAGGAGGCCGTGGACTGCCATGTTGGAATGGGAATGGGAAGTGGAATTGAAATAGGTTGCCACTGAGAGATTCCACTTTTTCTAGCGGACGGAGTGTATGTGCTCAGCGGTGGTCTCCCAACCTGCATTGGGTCTCACCCATATTCAGGCCACAGCAGGAGCACTGGATACAGTAGATGACCCCAAAAGACTCGCAGGGAAGTGCTGCCTTACCTGGAAGGACGTTTTGGGTCCTGAATGGGAGTGAAGGAGGTGGTGTAGGGGCAGGTGTAAGTACCTACACAGCAGGTGATCAAGAGTTTATCTTTATTGTGCAAGAGGTTCAAGAACAAAAGATAATCTGCAGGCACTGGAAATGAAAGTAACACACCACAAAATGATGGAAAAACTTGAACGGTCTTGACCCAAAATGTCGACATTTACGCATTTCCATAGAACCTGCCTGGCCCGCTTAGTTCCTCTGGCATTTTGTGTGTGTCCATTCAAGAGTCTGCTAAGAGTGTTATAGAAGCTGTTTTAGAACCTGATGGTGTGTGCTTTCAAGCTTATGTATTTTCTGCCTGACGGGAGGGGGGAGAAGAGAAAATCACCAAGGTGTGAAGGGTCTCTTATTACGTTGGTTGCTTTCCCAATGCAGAGGGAAGTGTAGAGAGTCATTGAAGGGGAGGCTGGTTTTCATGATGCACGGAGAACTGTTCACAACTCTCTGCAATTTCCTGCCTCCTTGACCAGAGCATTTGCCATATCAAGCTGTGAAGCACCCAGATATGATGCTTTCTATGTTGCATCTGTAAAAAATTATGAGGATCATCAGAGACATGCTGAACTTCCTTAACCTTCGAGGAAGTACATGTACTGCGGCATTTTCTTACCTACAGCATCAACGTGATCTTATTGCTCCATGTAAGAGTCTGAAGAAGCATGAACAGTGTACACCAGGCACAGGTTTTCTCTGATCTGATCTGCTATCTGTGTGGAGTTTCAATGTTTTACCTGTGACCATGTGGGTACTCTCCAGGTCTTCCAGATCCCCATCACATCCCAAAGACATGTTGGTCAATGTTAATTTGCTACTGTAAATTAATCCTGGTATGTAAATGAGTTGTAGAATCCTTTGAGGAGTTGATAGCAATGTGGGGAGAATATAATTGGATTAATGTATGATTAGTATAAATTGGTAGTCCATGTTTAGTGAAACTTTGTGGGCAAAAGGGCTTGTATATGACTTCATGACTCCATAGCAATGTACACCTATTTAAGATAGAGATGAAGAGAGGTTTGTTCATTGAGAGAGTTGTGAATCTTTCAAATTATTTATCCCAGAGATATGTAGAGGCAAGATTACTAAATCCATTCTAGACTGAATTTTACAGAACTTTGGTCCATGTGGGAGCCAAGAAATATAGTAAAGAGGCATAAAAGAACAGCCAAGGCCAAGGTCAGATAGCCATTAATTTACAACAGTGGAGAAGTTTAAAAGAACATAAGGGCTGTTATGCCCTTTAGAACAGGACCCTTATGACCCTTATGCCAGAAGAACAGAAGGATTTTGATGTTATTGTGCTTTGTCCTGACAGAAAATGGAGGGGTTAAATTTTCTCTTCCTCTTTCTAACATGCTGAATGCTGTCATCATTTCCAATGTTTCTAGAGTTCCAGTATCTGTAGTATTTGGTGTTTTAGGTGTCAGGCATGGAAGAAATACAGGAAAACTGTATACTGAAAGAGCAAAATCCCTTGCAATTATACACTTTACTATTTCTCTGCTTCACCGGAGATTCCTTGAGGCAATGAAAAGACTACAAGACTATAAATTTGAAATAAAAATAGAAGCAGGAAGTGCTGAAAATACTTTGCAGATCTGGAAGGATCTGTGGAGAGAGCAAAGATGACCTTACATCAGAACTGGCCAACTATTCCAAGTTTTTAACACACACACACACACACACACACACACACACACACACACACACACACCCACAATCCAAAATGTTTGGCTTTGTGGTGCCTTCTGTAGTAATGGGGATGTGCAAATGTGTACATGTTGTTCATATACTGTATTTAAGGTAGATATTTCTGTTTATTTGTAATATGATTGTAACTACATTGTGGGGTGCATCACATTCTAATTCACGTGGTCCTAATTTAAATTTAGGGTAATTAAGATGGGATGTCCTGATGCCTTGAAAAGTGGGGTGGATTGCTCTCAGTGGAGGGGGGAGTCGGGGGAGGAGAGAAGGAGAGAGAGGTGGAGAGGGATGGGGAGAGGGAGGGAATTATATCGAACTGCCGAGAGTTCACACTGAACAAAGTATGGAGCTATTATTTTGTGTTCCTGGTAGATAACTTTTTGTAAATATAGCCAGTTTTCTTTTCGCTAATTTTCATAGGTTTGTTTATTTGATGCGCTGAATAACCACCCTTGCGTTTAAGTGCTAAGCGGCTCCAGTCATCTTTTCTTTGGTCACAGTCTATATATCGTAACAGACTGACAAGCCTATATGTAATCTATGGCTCCTTTTAATTTTGCAGGTTTTTTGAAATGGGTGATTTTTACCACCTGCTGAGAACAAAATCCTCCATGAGTGAATGGAAAATGGGATTAGCCACATTACCGCTATCCAATTTGGCAGCACTGGCATTAAAACGCACATAATTAATCGGATTGAAAATGCGGGCCAGATCAATCATGATAAATCTTAAGGGAGTTTTACCATAATTGGCCAACTACAGATGTTCATAGAGACTAAATCTGACTTTTCCCTCTGTATCGATCACTATTATAATTTTTTTTCTCTATTGAACAGCTTTAGGGAAATTTTCGACCAGAGCAAAAATGAACTCAATCCGACTTGCCAATCACAGAATTTTTTGTCAAGATCGGGGAATTTATGGTTGACTTGTCACATAGTTTTACTATTCAAAATGCTTTATAAATAAGAATAAAAATACAGTGGATGGGTAGAACTATGGAACAGAAATGATTCTATATCACAATTCAAATGGTAATGGTCCATGAGTTATTTGAATTATCTGATGCAAAGATTTCACTCTTACCTATTACTCTGTATATAGGAATGACTTTGGATAAACAGAGGGAAACTGATCATGAATTTTTAATGGATATAAACGATAATGGCAAGCATCACTCTGCCTGTCTGAAGGTTTGCAAATCTGTATGCGGTAAGAAGAAATGGCACTAAATAAAATGAGTGCAAGCTCATTGGCGTCAATATCATCTCTATATGACAGGCATAATTTCATCCACATGAAACACTGTCCTAGGAAAGCAGTATCCATTGTCTGAGATCCCCATCCAGGCCATGTTCTCTTTACTGCTGCTATCAGGTGGAAGGTGCAAGAGCCTCAGGACTCACACCACCAAGTTCAAGAACAGTTTCTACCCCTAAACAATCAGGTTCTTAAATAAAAGGGGATAATTACACTCACTTCCCCCATAACTGAAATTTTCCCACAATCAATGATCTCACTTTAAGGACTCTTTATCTCATTATCTCATGTTCTCATTATTCATTACTATATATTTATAATTGCATTTGCATAGTTTGTTGTCTTCTGCCCTCTGGTTGATCTTTTATTGATCCTGTTATAGTTACTATTCTACAGATGTGCTGAGTATGCCCACAGGAAAATGAATCTCAGGGTTGTAGATGGTGACATATAGGTACTTTGATAATTTACTTTGAACTTTAATTATGCTTCCTTCCCTATTGATTCAGTTCATAATCCAAAATTGCAATTCATCAGGAGCTTAGAATCTATTTGCCACTTCCCTGAATGACTCGCTGAGTATATACACGGAGCCACCAGGGCGAGGTCGAAGGCGCTCGGCAGAGGATGGCGCTCGGGAGGCTGTATCAGAGAGGCTGGTCGGAAGCTTCAAGTTTTCGGACAGATGGACTCAGTGTCAGCTGTGGTCAGCTGCTTCCAAGGCATCGGCAAGTTAACGGTGTCTGGAAGTTTATTGCAGGGAGTTTCTCCTTTTTGCCACCTGCTATCGGGTACTCGGGAGTCGATCGACTCAGGGACTTTTGATACTTTATTTACCGTGCCCATGGTTTGTTCTTCATCGAATTATGGTATTGCTTTGCACTGCTGTAACTATATGTTATAATTATGTGGTTCTGTCAGTGTTAGTCTTTGGTTTGTCCTGTTTTCTGTGATAATCACTCCGGAGAAACATTGTATAATTTCTTAATGCATGTATGCTTTTCTAAATGACAAATAAAGAGGACTGAGTGTTCTCATAATCTAAACCAAATCACATGAGGTCCTCAGTTCCATTTCTGACCTTTGATGAGTTAGATGAATGATCAAAACACACATTGGATGGGTTCTAAAAGACCAATGTATCTGAGGGGTTTGCAGCACCAGTGCCACCCTTTATAAACTACTGAGGAGAATTTCAGTGCGGAAGTGGTTAGTTTTCAAACTCAGCACAGATGAAGCCAATAAAATGGGATTTTGTCTCTCTTTTCAGGTGCCCTGATGCATTCGTGGTTGGTGAGTCCTACTTCCACTGAGCAAGGCAGGTAGGAAAATGTTTTTTAAGTATCTGCAAGTACGAATTGTATGCAGCTCCTGTCACCAGTCTGTAATAAAGACGTGACTGTCCGATGGTTGGGTTGAGTTGTTCTCCAATCTTGCCAACCATCAACCACCTGAGCTACACATTTCCCAAATTATTTCCAAGGTGTGACTATGTTGGAGAGGGAACACGGATATTGTCTGGAATGGAGCAATCTGTTAGAACAAGAAACTGGCTTTTGTTTTCCCTGGAGTAGGAGAAGGCTGAGGGATGTCCTGATGGAGGTATATAAAAATTATGAGCAAGATAGATGGGTAGATAGACAGAATCTTTCTCCAATGGAGGAAATATATAAGACAAGAGGGTATAGGTTTGAGGGAAAGGTAGGCTTACAGGGGCTCCTTTCAAACAGGAGGTGGAACACGCTGTCTGAAAAGGTAGTGGAGGCAGATACTCCCAAGTACTTGAATCACCAAGAGGCTATAGACCCAAAGCAGGTAAATGGGACTAGTGCAGGTAGGTGCAATGGGTGACAGATGTAGGTATGAAGGTGCCAATGCACAGGATTGAAAAAAGCTGCAGAGGGTTGTAAACTCAGCCAGCTGTATCATGGGCACGAGGCCACCCACCATCGAAGACATTTTCAATAGGTGATGAATTCCACTTCTATATTAAGGACAACCATCACCCAGGACATTCCCTCTTCTGATCGCTGCCATAAAGGAGCTTGAAAAATCACACTCAATATTTTAGGAACAACCTCTGTCCTTCCACCATTAGTTTTCTGAATTGACAATGAAACCATAAACACTATCTCACTAATTTTGTTCTCTTTTTGCAGTAATGTATTTCTTATTGTAATTTATCACATTTTTTGTGCATCACTATGTCCTGCTGCTGCAAAACAAAAAATTTCAAGACATATGTTAGTGATAATAAACCTGATTCTGATTTTGATTTTGAAAGGGACATACCCACACCTAAATGTAATCTAAATTTTGCTGCATGTGTGCGTTAGATGCCTTATTTCAAAGTTCAAAATGAACTTATTATCAAAGTAGATATATGTCACCAACTTTTCTTGTGGGCATATTCAGCAAGTCTATAGAATAGTAACTATAACAGGATCAATGAAAGATCAACCAGGGCGCAGAGGGCAACAAACTGTGCAAATGCAAGTATAAATAAATGGCCATAAATAACGAGAACATGAGATAATGAGATAAAGAGACCTTAAAGTGGGATCATTGATTGAGGGAAGATTTCAATGATGGGGCAAGTAAGGGAAGTTATCCCCTTTTATTCAAGAGCCTGATGATGGTTGAGCAGTAGAAACTGTTCTTGAACATGGTGGTGCGAGTCCTTAGGCTCTATCTGATGGCTGTAGTAAGAAGAGAGCATGACCTCGGTGGTGAGGATCTCTGATGATGGATGCTGCTATCCTATGACAACATTTCATGTAGATGTGCTCAATGGCTGGGAGGGCTTTACCTGTGATATACTGGGCTGACCCTACTACCTTCAATTGGATTTTCCATTCAAAGGCATTGCTGAGGAATTCAAACAGTAAGTTGCAACATTTGCAACAACATGACCAAGCATTCTATTTACTGAATATGTATTTATTTAGCAATCATACTCATAAGACACAATACAAAACATTTGTTAATCTCTGCTGCGTGTGCGATTTGCAACTTGAATGTGAGCAGACCTCCAGTGTTCGAACACTGACAGGTAACACGTGAGTAAGCCTGAGAGGGAGAAAAGACAAAGGAGCTGCTGCTTATTTTGTTGTCAGAGTTAAATACCAAACAATTAATGTTTTCAGAGGAGCTCAAGTTTGTTCTCTTATTACCTATTGTGTCAAATAACCGAAATGCCATGATTGGTGTTAGCCTGCCTTCCTACTAAGTATCGTCAAATATCCCTTCTCCTACTGTAAGTTTGCCAGCGTCACCCACGCTAATGGTTTAATTACAAGTTATTGGAAACTGTGCATATTAAAGAAAGCCGTTTTTGAGTCAACTTGCCACATTTTACTTTCCTACATGAACCAAGTATTAATGACTTGATTGAAATACAAGCGACACAAATGTTGTCAACGTTGATGCACAATTCCATATTTCTATGTTTAGCTGCTACAGTCGCAGAGTGTGGTGTCACATGAAACAGGCTACTAATTTGTAGAATGTGGGATGACTGCTTATTCATGCAAATGAAAGTTGTTATATTTAGAAATTACAGGCGCACATGAGTAAGACTGCTCATGCTGTTGCCGGATTTGAACCCTGATCAACAGTTCAGTATTAATTTAAGGTCAAGGCCAAAAGAGCCAAGGGTGAGATGCGGAGAATTTTATTTACAGAACCAACTGGATGTCACAATGCTGCAGCTAGAGAATAACAACCTGACCTCCAGTGTTTTTTGCATCGAGTTTGTGTATTCTTCCTAAAACTGCACGGATTTCCTCTGAGCTCATCCCAAAGGTGTTCAAATCGATGGGTTAAGTGACTGCTATAAATAGCCCCTAATCAATGGGTGGGTAGAAAAGTCTCGGGGGAGTGGACAGGAATAATGTGCGAATAAGGGATTAAGTCAGTATTAGGCAGGAGTTGGGGAGAATATATCTGGAGCAGCAGATAATGAGCAGGTCCATACCTGACGTGGGAGTTTCTTAACAGCCAGTCGGTCAGAATCCAGCACCAACATGACCATGTCAGGGAAAAAAAGACGAGATGGGCGAAGTTTAGAAACATTAAATGACAGGAGATACTGCAAATTTAGTCAAAAACAGTAAGCATATGTAAGGTTTAGAAAGGTGAGAAATTGGACAAGGCCTTGAAGGAAGCAGGTAGGAATTTAAAAAGGAAATCAAGAAGGACTAAGAAGGGCCATGAAAGGTTTTTGGCAAGTCGGGTTAAAGAAAATACTAAAGCATTTTATACATGCTTTAAGAACAAGAGGGTAAATAGGAAGAGGGTCAGAACACTGAAAGGCAAAGTAGGCAATTTATACCTGCACCCAGCGAAAGTGGGCAAGATACTTCTGGTCTTAAGGTCTTATACCAACTGAGTACTGTGGAGTCTGGTTAATTGGGACACATCAGTTGTGGCCGAAATAAATGGCTGCTCCAATTATCCGACGAAGTCCATGGATATAGTTAAATAGGTATAAAAAAGACCAACTACCCTTTAACTGAGTAAGAAATTATGTAATTAAATAAAATACAGAACAAACTAGAACACTGCCAATATTATTACAGTACTACAAAGCTGTGTTATTAGCCCTAATGGTTACTGGCAGAGGAATTCATCAAGTGTATGCTGGCATATTACTCGATTGACAAATTTATCCCCTTAAAGCATAAGGTTTAACACTTTTCCTAATAACTAACAATTTCTTTTTATCCTGATATACTTGACCAACACAACACAGTTATGTAATCCATTGCCTTCTTTGAACCTGATAGTGTTACTTATTTGTAACAAAGGGAGGCGTCAGTCACTGCATAATTAAAAAAAGGCCCATTTCATCAGCATTATAGAAATCATCTGCACAACATTTTTGAAGAAACTTAGGGAAGTTTTGTAGATTTCTATGTTTCTCACTTACAGCATCAGTAATACCTTTCTCGCCATGTGTTTTCTTGAACTTAATGTGGTGTCTACATTACTACCAACCATCTGTTGCCGTAAAATCTTCATGACCCAGCTTCTGAACTAGCTTCTCTGACTTGTCTTTTAACATTGGTCCACCGACATGCACACCTGATCCAGTTACAATGAAAAACCAGTTGAGGGCCTCTTCAATGTCTGAATGCTAACCTTCAAGCTTTCGTTTTTTTTTCGTAAACACTAGGAATTCTGCAGACGCTGGAAATTCAAGCAACACACATCAAAGTTGCTGGTGAACGCAGCAGGCCAGGCAGCATCTCTAGGAAGAGGTACAGTCGACGTTTTGGGCCGGACTCATGTCCTGACGAAGAGTCTCGACCCGAACTGTTGACTGTACCTCTTCCTAGAGATGCTGCCTTGGCTGCTGCATTCACCAGCACCTTTGATGTGTGTTGCTTTCGTTTTTGGGATGTTCCCTGTGGTCTCTCGCATAATGCTCATTCTTTTCACAGTTTATCAGGCTAATGTATCAAGCATGCAGTTGGAGATTATGGCACTCTAGTTATCTCGGCCAGCTAACCAAGAGTGATGTTAGGCAGATGGCTTTTAATTTGATTTGTTAGGGCATCCTTTTTGGCTTTTGTCAAATCGTTTTGTGGTAAGGGTCTCAAAAATATTTGAATCAAAATTTAAAAAAAAATATTTATGGCTTTTTGAATTGGCGTCCATCGGCTCAAATGGATAACATAACACTAACCCATGCAACTGATGCCACTGTTGGCTCTAGGCATGGTATAGTGTCTAACGGCCACACAAGTGCATGAGTAAGAGTCTCCTGCCCCAAATAAGCGGCATAGTGTCCCAAATAAATGAAGTGAGGCCCAGCTAGTTTCTTGATTTGTTTGTCTTCTTTAAGACTTGTCCCAAATAAATGGCAGTCCCAATTAACCAAAAGCCCAATTAACTGGAATCCACTGTACTTTGCATATCTGTCAAGAGGGTGATAAGGTATGTTGACCTCAAACATAAGGAGGTATTGGAATCCTGAAGAGTATGAAAATAGGTAAACCTCAGACGTTGATAGCATATATTCATGGGTACTGAAAGAGACAGAAAGATTTTTACAGAGATCCTTGCATCCTCTTTAGTCACAAGCAAGATCACAGAGGACTAGCAGATAGCTAATGTTGTTCCTTTGTTTAAAAAAGGTAATAGAGACAAACCAGGCATTTGTAGGCCAGAGAGTCTTATATCACTGGTTAGGGAATTATTAGAGAAGAATCTTAGCGATAGGCTCTACTAACATCTGGAAAAGCATCGACTTATTAGGGATAGTCATCATGGTTTTGTGTGGTGCATGTCTTACAAATCTGATTGCGTTTTCCAAGGGGTTGACAAGGATGTGGGGCAGTGACCGTTGTACTCATGGACATCAATAAAACATTTGACAAGGTCCCTCATGACTGAGTCAGAAAATTGGAATGTAGAGGGGGTGGGTAGCTTGCAATCAGTATTGGTTTGGCCATAGAATACAGTGGGTAGTGGAGAAGGGGAGTTACTCTGATTGGAGGTCTGTGACTAATAATGTTCCACAAGAGTCAGTCCTGGGACCTATATTTGGATAAAGATGTAGTGTGTTGATTAGTAAGTTTATAGACTCTTACAAAGTTGCAGACAGAGAGAAAGGTTGTCAAAGAATTCAGTTGGATATGTGTGAGCAGAGAAATAGCAGATTGAGTTTAATACAAACAACTGTGAGGTATCTGGGAGGTTAAGTACACAGTAAATGGCAGGACCTGTCACAGCAATGATGTATGAATCTTGGGTGCAAGTTCACAGCTCACTGAAGGTGGTAGCACACATAGATGGGGTGGTAACAAGGACTTAAGTCATACTTGCCTTCATCAGTTGGGTTACTGTGTATATAATTCATGTTGTAGCTGCATGAAGCTTTGGTTTGGGCACTTTTGGACAACTGTGTGCAATTCTAGTCACCCCACTATAGGAGACACAGAAGATTTGGAAAAGTTGAAGAGAAGGCTCACTTAGATATTGCTTGGATTAGTATGATCTATAAAGAGAGTTCGGACAAATTTGGATTGTTTTCTCTTGAGTGTCAGAGGTTAAGAGACAACCTAACAGTAGTACAAAAACGAATGAGAGGCATAGACAGAGTAAATAGTTGAATCTTTCTTGCTGTATGGAATTGTCAATACTACAGAGCATCCCTCTCACAGGTGGTGGGTGGGGGGAGGAGTTTAAAGGGGATTTACATTTCTTTGACACTGAAAGCGGTAGGTGCCTGGAATCTGAGCAAGGGAGGTAGAAACAACAGCAACATTTAAGGGGCATTTAGACAGGCACATGAACAGGTAGCGTATGGAGGGAGTTTGAATTGCACCCAATCAGAGAACATCACCGCGAGAAGAAGTGACTTCACACAGCTCCGTGATTGAAGATTAAAAAAGCAGCTCTTTGTGACTGTTTTTTCGGAATCTGAATTGCACCCAATCAGTGCATGGGAGCGCAGGAAGAAGAGACGACTTCACACAGGTCTGTGATTGACAATGAGAAAAGCAGCACTACGCGGCAGTTTTTGGAGTCTCAATTGCGCCCAATCAGTGAACGGGTGTGGGAGAAGAATATTGAAAAAACTAGTGCTTCGTGGCAGCTTTCAGAGTTTGAAATGCGCCCAATCAGTGAACAGGATTCATTAACAAGGATGAATAAGAATAAGGCAGGGGCAAGTGGAGTAGCCATTGTGTGTGTGGGCCAGTGTTAAGTGAGAATTCTGGGAGACCTCCAGCCTCGCAGTTAACCACACTGAGCTGCAACTCCTCAGAGAACATGTTAGGAGAACTGGAATTGCAGCCCAATAACCTTTAGCTCATATGGGAGACTAACACATAGCAGCTACAGGGAGGTAGTCACTATTAGTTTGAAGGAGGCAGGTAAATGGGAGACTGTCAGGAGAAGAAAGGAAAATGGATAGCCAGTACATAGTAACCCTGTGGCCATTCCCCACAATAGTAAGTATAACATTTTGGATACTGTTGAGAGGGACGACCTACCACTGGGAGCCATAGTGACTCGGTCCATGGCGTTGTGTCTCAGAAGAGAAGAGAGACAAAGAGGACTGCAGCAGTGACATGAGATTCCAGAGTCAGAGGAACAGAGACAAAATTCTGTGGATGCCATAGAGACACCTGGATAGTATGTTGCTTCGTAAGTGCCAGGGTCAGGGATGTCTCGGATTGGATCCATGACATTCTCGATAGGGGGAGGAAACAACCAGAAGTCTTGGTACATATTGGAATCAATGAAAAGGTAGGGAAGCCAAGGAGGTCCTGAAGAAATATTTTAGGAAGCTAGGTAGAAAGCTGAAAAACAGGAGTTCCAGGGTAGTAATCTCTCAATTGATGCCTGTGCCAGTAACCAGTGAAGATAAGAATAGCAGCATTTGACAGATAAATGCGTGGCTGAGGAAATGGTGCAGGGGGCAGGGGTTCATATTTCTGGATAATTAGGATCTCTTCTGGGGAAGGTACGACCTGTACAAAAGGAACAAGTTACACTTGAACCTAAGGGGGACCAATATCCTTGCTTGCAAGTTTGCTAGAGCTGTTTGGGAGGGTTTGAACTAATTTGGCAGGAGGATAGGAACAGGACGGCTGAGGATGGGGCGGCTGGTTTACATAGAGGCAGGGTGTAGTGGGACTTCTGGCCAGGACAGGCTGATAACAGGACACAATTGCAGATAACAGGATGATTTGCAATGTAAAAGTGGAACAAAATCAAAAAGTTCATGAATACAGGACTGAAGGTGTTATATTTTGAATATACGTGGTATACAGAATAAAGCAGATGAACATGTAGCAGAGTTAGATTAGCATGTATGATGTTGTGAGCATCACTGAATCCAATCTGAAGGACGATTATAGCTGTGGGTTAACAATCCAAAAACACACATTGTACTGAAAGGACAGGCAGGTAAACAGAGGAAATGGGATGGCTCTGTTAGCAAAAAGTGAAATCAAATCATTAGAAAGATGTGACGTAAGATTGTAAGGTGGAGAATCCTTGTGGGTAGAACTAAGAAACTGTAAGGCTAAAAAGATCCTGATGGGAGTTATATACAGTCCTCTGAACAGTATCAACGATGTGAGCTACAAAATCACAATGGGATATAGAAAATGCACGTCTAAAGGGTAATGTTCCGAGAGTCATGGTGATTTCAATATGCAGGTAGATTGGGAAAATCAGGTTGGTGCTGGATCCTAAGAGGGTCAATTTGTAGAATGCCTACAAGATGGCATGGTTGAGCCCACTAGGGGATCAGCTATTCTGGATTAGGTGTGGTGTAATCAACTGGAACTGATCAGCGAGCTTAAGGGAAAGGAACCCTTCAGGACCAGTGATCATATGATAGAATTCATCCTGCAGTTTGAGAAGAAGCTAAAGTCAGGTTTATCAGTGTTACAATGGAGTAAAGGGAATTACGGAGGCATGAGAGCAGAGCTGACCAAAGTTGATTGGAGGGGTGCACAAGCAGGGATGACAGCCGAACCACAACGGCTGGAGTTTCTGGGAGCATTCTGGAAGGCTCAGGATAGATACATCCCAAAGAAGAAGAAGGATTTTAAAGATATGATAACGCAACTGTGGCTGACAGGGTAAGTCAAAGCCAATATAAAAAACAAAGTGAGGTCATTTAATAGAGAAAAAATTAGTGTGAAGTTAGAGATTGGGATGCCTTTAATAACCAACAGAAGGCAACTAAAAATGTCATAAAGAGGGAAGAGATGGATTGAGAAGGTAAGCTAGCTAATAATATTAAATAGGGCACTAAATTTTTTTTCAGATATATAAAGGGTGAAAGAGAAGTGAGAGCAGATATCGGACTGCTGGAAATGAAGTTGTGTCTATGGTGAGGAAGGCAAATGCAATGTTAGCATTCATTTGAAGATGACTAGAATATACCAGAGTATCAAAGAAAAGATGTACTGGCATTGGAGAGAGTTCAAAGGAGGTTCATGAAAATGATTATGGGATTGAAAAACTTATCATATGAGGAGTGATTGATGGCTTTGGGCCTGTACTGACTGGAATTAGAAAAAAAAAATGTTGGTGGGGGGGCTCTCATTGAAACCTATCGAATATTGAAAGGCCACGATTGAGTGGGAGTGAAGAGGATGTTTCATATGGTGGGGGATTCTAGGACCCAAGGACACAGCCTCAGGGTAGAGGGACATCCATTTATAGACAACAGACAACAGACAATAGACAATAGGTGCAGGAGTAGGCCTTTCGGCCCTTCGAGCCAGCACCGCCATTCATTGTGATCATGGCTGATCATCCACAATCAGTATCCAGTTCCTGCCTTATCCCCATAACCTTTGATTCCACTATCTTTAAGAGCTCGATCCATCTCTTTCTTGAAAGCATCCAGAGACTTGGCCTCCACAGCCTTCTGGGGCAGAGCATTCCATATATCCACCACTCTCTGGGTGAAAAAGTTTTTCCTCAACTCCGTTCTAAATGGCCTACCCCTTATTCTTAAACTGTGGCCTCTGGTTCTGGACTCACCCATCAGCGGGAACATGCTTCCTGCCTCCAGCGTGTCCAATCCCTTAATAATCTTATATGTTTCAACAAGATTCCCTCTCAGCCTTCTAAATTCCAGAGTATACAAGCCCAGTCGCTCTAATCTTTCGACATATGACAGTCCCGCCATCCCAGGAATTAACCTTGTGAACCTACGCTGCATTTAGAATGGAGATGAAGAGGAATTTCTATAACCAAAAGGTGGAGAATCTGTGGAATTTGTCACCAGAGGCGGCTGTGGAGGCCGTGTCATTTGGTATATTTAAGGCAGAGGTTGATAGAATCTTGATTAGTCAGGGTATGAGGGGATACGGGGAGAAGGTAGGAGAGTGGGGCTGAGAGGGAAATGGATCAGCCATGACAAAATGGCAGAGCAGACTTGATGGGCCAAATGGCCAAATTCTGCTTACAGTCTTATGGATATGGACCATGTACAGGCACGTAGGGTTAGTTTCGATTGGCATCATGGTAAGCACAGATATCATGGATCAATTTTACTTAAGTTTATTTATTGAGATACGGTGTAGAATAGAGGCTAGCATAACACTTTACAGTACAGGTGAACTGGGGTTCAATTCTCACCACTGCCTGTAAGGAATTTGTATTTCCTCCCCTTGATCCCGTGGACTTCATCTGGGTGCTCAGGTTTCCTCCATCATTCCAAAGACATACTGGTTGGTAGGTTATTTGGTCATTGTGAATTGTCCTGTGATTAGACTAGGGTTAAATTGGGAGATTGCTGTGCGGCAAGCCTCAGAGGGCCAGAAGGACCTATTCTGTGCTGTAAGAGAGGGTAGCTCTATTCAAGTAAAAGAAGATGGCTGCAATTTGGTGAGAGTCTGAGCAGTGATCCCAGTGAAGGCTTTTTAATGAATTAAGATGATGTCCCTATGACAAGCAGAGAGGAAGATCTCCGGAAACCTGTTAAGCCTGGGAAGTAGTCTAAATATATAAGGTGTACAACTTGATTATATTATTTAAAGAACCAACCTGCTGCAAGGGACAAAAGTCAAAGTCAAGTTTATTGTCATATGCACAAATAAGCAACATTCACAAGATAAACATAAATTAAGCAAAATTTTACCAAGAAATATAAATGTAACCAAAAAAAAAATCAAAGTTCACTGTAGTGCACATGGTCATTGCATTGCCTGAATGGCATTGTTTATGATGGATTTGAAAGGTTTAAATTTCTAGCAAATCATCTGATCGCCATGTATTTTCATTTTTATTTAAATCCCAAATATCTGGTGTCTCTAAGAGGGAGAGCAGTAAAACCAAGAAATATAGAATTTTCTGAGATTTTGTGACTCCAAAGTATCAGATAAAAACATGGTTAGCATGACAATCTTATCTTATAATAACAGAGGAGACTACTGCTGTTCATACTGCTGATGCATGACTGTGTCGCAGGATTCAGCTCATACTGTGTTATCAAGTTTATGGATGACACAACAGTGGTTGGCCTCATCAACAACAATGATGAGTCAGAGTACAGAGAAGAAGTGGAGCCGGTTGGTGGACTGGTGTGAGAACAACCTAAGTCTGAACATGGAGAAGACAAAGGAAATCATTGTGGACTTCAGGAAGGTGAAGACAAACCACCCCTCTTCTGTGAATACATTGCTCCTCCATAGGCAGAGTTAAATGCACCAAGTTCCTGGGAGTGCAAATCACGGATGACCTCACCTGGTCCCTTAATATCACCTCCCTGAGCAAGAAGGCAGCGCAGTTCCTCCACTTCCTAAGATTGAGAAAAGCAACGTGCCCCTCAAATGCATTTTACAGGAGCACCATTGGGAGTGTCCTGACAAGTTGCATCTTCATCTGGTATCACAGCAGCTGAGCATCAGACAAGAAATCCCTGCAAAAGCCTGTCAGAACAGCTGACAGGACCATTGTGGTCTCACCACCATTTGTCGGGGACTTTTACCTGGAGTGCTGCATACGCAGGGCCCTCAGTATTATTAAGGATCCCAGCCATCCATCCAGCATCCTCCTTGAATTTCTACCATCAGGCAGGAGACTCTGATGCATAAAAACAAGAACGGTCAGGATGGGGAACAGTTTCTTCCCTCAGGCCGTTACGCTTTACTCCTTGCCACTTCGCATTCAAAGTGTTACTGGTTCATCTGTTCCCTACCCTACAATATTTAATTTATGCACTTTGGTTTGTTAATTTATGTGTAATCCATCTGTAGATTTCTTACATGTTTTCATAAATTATTATGTGTTATGTGTGCTATGTATACTACAGTGTTTTACATCCTGGTTCACAGAAACGTTTCATCTGATGGTATACGTGAATATAATTAAATGATAATAAACTTGACTTGACTTGACTTGAACTCAGCCTATTACATCCCTGCTGGTTCCAGAGTAAACCTATTAGTACCAATCCCCAGATCCTGTTCACCTGCGACTGTGTGTCCCTCGCATGCTCATCAACTTTTCTCCTTTGATACTTTGGTCATTGGCCTACATGAAGCTGTAAGTTACCATGGCCAATAAAACAATCAGCATATCTTTCAAATGGGAGCAGCCATAGGGATGCCACATGAACACGGAGAGGTCTTCTAAACTCTACACATACAGACCCCAAAGTCAGGGTTGAACCAGAGTCCCTAGAGTAGTGCAGCAGCAGCAATAAATTCTGAACCCCTCAACAGAGAAATCGAAAGCAGTTCCAGTCCTGAAAATTCATCCCTTATTAGCCCATATTATTCATTGTTATTTTATTTGCTTGAGATTTATGATTATTGCAGAATAATGAACAGTTCTGGGCAGTATATTTGGTTTTTTTTCATGACTACACTCAACTGGCTAATCCTGTTTCATCTTGGATGGCTGATAAAGTTTAATTCAGAGGTTTGAAGTAGAGCAAAATCCCATTAGTTGTTAACGATTAAAAAGATTAATTTAATTTGTCACATGTATATCGAAACATACAGTGAAGTACGTCAGTTGCATCAAATCAAATCAGCGGGGATTGTGCTGGGCAGCCCGCAACTCTCACCAAACTCACAACTTACTAACCCTATTTGTTCATCTTTGCAATGTGGGAGGAAACCAGAGCACCCAGAGGAAATCTACGTAGCCATGGGAAGAAAATATAAACTCCTTACAGCCGGTGGCGGGAATTGAACTCCGATTAGTGATTGCTGGAACTGTAATAGTGTTACACTAACCGCCACACTATCGTGAGTTGAATGGGTTTTGCAATTACTTAATGGAAACATTCTGAATGTGTCCTGACCCACAGGATAGAACCACCATATGGTGTCATGAAAGCAGTTTGGTGCAATATAATAAGTCAGAACTTGCTTTAGTCCATGTGTTTCTGGAAAGAGAAATTCCAGACATTGGGATTTAAGTCAACAACAAAAACAAAAGCCTGATTGTTCGTTATTATTTATCGTTTCTCAAAAGTAGATCTTGGTGCCACATTCATACAAAAACATTGGTTGTCCCCATCAAAATACTATGGACAAATATAATTTAAAGTATGGAAAAGAGTACCTCACCTTGAAATGTGTCACACAGTGAATTACACTTTGGCATACTGGGGAATAAATTTGCCCTTGGACACCAGCGCGGCACTGGCATCAGTGTTTAGGGCACCATGAGTACCTAGCTCCAAATCTGCAGTTTTTACCAAAGTCAGTGAAAACAAATGTTAGGCAGTCAGCATAACCAACAGATAATTCCTTTTGGTTACAGTCTCACGATACAGCATTTTGGATCTTTACAAAATGCAATCGGGGATGATCAGGGATAATGCCAGTTTGAATTGTTAAGAAATAACAAATCCAGAGCTCTTCATGCTACTGAGGACATTTAAGGATTGGAGATGAAGACTTCTATGTCACCAGTCTGCTCAATTCAACAAAAATCTTCTGGCTTCATTGAAGTTTTTCTCAAAGCCTTATAAACTATAAGTTAGGATTATGATTTCTGTTTTTCAAAATTTCTTCCTCTACAGACTGAAAGGTAATCTGTTCCCATGAGCAGATCCATTTTGGTCAACTATCTCTGCTCCACTGCTGTCACTGATCTAATTTCACCAATAAAATGTCTCTGTCAGATTTTCAAGAGAAATTGCCTTTGTTTTTAATAGCAAACTCTCTTGAAAATCTGACAGAGACACTTTAACATGTGCATTTGAGATTGTTCTCTAATTGCCTTTGTTTTTAATAGCAATCAGAGAACAATTTTAAATGCACTTATTAATGAATTTACCAGCACCAAGGCATATGTAGAGTGAATTGACAGTTTATTGATTCACTGTGTCCCCTTGTCCATAGCATTGCAGACATGGCACCTAATTCATATTAATTATTTCCGAGGTGTACCTCTGACAGCTTTTTGCCACAGTCATCCCTTTCACAAACTCTTGCTACCGTTCCTCTTCTGTCCCTCTTCAGCTGCAGGTCTGCATTTGATTGATTTTCATCCACTCCTTTCCTGGCTGCAAATTTCTCTCGCAAATTAAATATTCCAAAATTTTGAACTTGGAGAAGTTTGTTCATTCTACCCTGCATATGAATGCTGGATGTGATTATTAAACTGCAAAGCTTGCTTAAGAAACCAAATCACAAGGACAGAGTAAATCTAATAAACCAACAAGACCCATTAACCCCTGTGGAAGCAATTACCCAAATAAAAATCATTACATTTTTAAAATTCAAGTAATATATTCAGAAAGAAAATCCATTACTTTAATAGAATTCAATGCTAGCTCCAGCCAGAAAAAATATTTTTAATTAATTTTTGGGTTATGAGTGTCAGTAGCAAGCCCAGGATTTATTGCCCATCTCCAGCTCCCTTGTAAATGATTCATTAGGTTGCCTTGCTCAGCCACTGCACTCTGTGAAGCAAATGTATTCTCATGGAGTGGGTTATGCAAGGATTACCAGGAATTTTGACCCTGCAATGATAAAGGAAAGTCAAAATCTATCGAAACTACAGCTGGGTGACTAGGGAGAAACAATTCATTGTCCCAGTTCACAAGCTCTAGTTTATAGTTTTCACTTTTTAGCCTGGACAATAATGCTGCCCTTCAATATAAAATCTTCAAGGTCCGCTGGCCAAAGGCACAATCAATGCCTGGCATTAGATTAGCAATCAGGTAAACCACCAGAAGAGTTTTTTTTAGGGCTTCAGGAGTTGTATTATTTGTCTCAAAGCCGCTAGGGACCTGGGCTATGTACAGTCAGAAGATCAAGCAGTCAGGTAACATAGGTTTGGTGTTTCCTTGGATAGTTGAGATGCAGCATGGAATAAACCCTTCCGGCCCTTCGAGCCACTCTGCCCAGCAATCCCCCTGATATAATCCTCAATATGGGATAACTTACAATGAGAAATTAACCTACCAACTAGTACGTCTTTGAGAGGAAACCAGAGCACCCAGAGAAAACCCACAGAGTCACAGGGAGGACATACAAACTCAGAACGCCTCAAAGGACCCACTGGATAGAGGCTTAAACCAATGAGATATTTGAGAGATCAGATAGCTTGGGGAGACTCGTGAATGATGAAGTGTTGGGTATCTCACTGGACCATAGAGAAGGGTTAGCTCAGTCGTGCTGTGAAGGCACCTCAAGGGATGAGCTCAGTATGACAATTCCTTTGTGGGCTCACAATCCCAATCTGTTACAAAGGCGGTTTTTCCCAACAGCACTGAAATGTGTGAGCCTAGTTCCTCCTGTATCATCAGGAATTAAGCAATTTGACGCAAATCCAGGGTGTGAATAATGACAAATGTACAAGTGGGACAGAAGCATAAAGTGGCCAGCTGAATTTTAAAGTGTTGCAAAGCAACCTGAAAATGAACGTCATCGTGTTTTGCACAGTACTAAGTACACTTACAATTACATGTGGCTGAAGTAAACGTCTCCACTTGATTTAATTTCTAGGCCACCGTGCTCCTTCATGAAAGAACACTCAAAAGGCAATGTAAGTAACTGTATCAGCTCACCTCCAAGGACTGCAGATGACAGGACATGTGTTCCGTACTTTCGGATAATGGTGTCAATCACTTGCTGGGTTGAAGGCCTTCTTCCAAGCAAGCGAATGCTTCTTTGGAATTCAGGCATCAGTGGGATAGGATTCCGGATTAGGTCCCTCCTCTCGACTGCAGTATTTCTCACCTTCCATCGTGCAAACTCTCTGCAATAACAACATTAGAAAGGTCAAAATAACCCCAGCAAATACTATCCTTCTCTTTAGGCTGAACAATGAAAACATGACCCTCTCAACTGACCTTTGAAGAGCCAGTGATAGCTGTAGTGTGGACTTGCCAAAATTTGCTAATGATTATTTTACTCTAGTGTTACAGATTTTCAAAGTTCAGTAACAATTATTGCATTAATAGGCTGAACATGTTGAAGATTTCTGAGATACCAAGTGAGGAAGTAAAACAAAAAACTTCATAGAATCAGAAAAGTATATCACAGAAACAAGTCATTTGGCCCATTTAATCTGTGCTGAACCATTTAAACTGCCTACACCCATTGACTTGCAACAGGACCATAGCCCTCCATACCCCTCCCATCTATATACCTATCCAAACGTCTCGAACTTTGAAATCGAGCTCGCATGCACAACCTGCGCTGGCAGCTCGTTCCACACACTCGTGACTCTCTAAATGAAGAAGTTTCCCCTCATGTTCCCCTTAAACTTTTCACCTTTCACACTTAACCCATGATCCTTAGCTGTGTTCCCACCCAACCTTAGTGGGGGAAAAACCTGGCTGCATTTAAATACTTTAAACAAAAATAATGTAAAATATGTATTTTGCACATAGGTAAAAATAGTGATTCCCTTTTATAAATACAAGCTTGTCAAAACTTAACTTCTAAGAAACCAAGTTAGTAAATAACTTTGATTTATTTGAGCAATGAAATCTTCTGCTTGACAGAATTTCAGTAGATTGCCTTTTCCAAGGTCAGAAAGGTAGACGGCATTTATCATGTTGTACAAGCTGTTCAAAACTCAGTTACCCATTGTGTAGTTTTACAGGGTCAACTGCAAAAAAGTGGTTTGTAGAATAGTAAAATCTATTTACAGATTTCCAGAAGATGTCAAGCAGTGCAACCTGTTGAGGATTCAGGCATTCCAGACTCTGAACCTACACCTTTAGGTACACCACTGGATATTTTGACAATTACAACCATAAAATCCAAGTTTTTTCTTCAATTAATTTTAAAAATCTGGGCTTGATAGCAAGGCTGGCATTTATTACCTAACCCCAATTTGCCTCTCAGGGAGCTTCTTGAACCGCTGCATGCATTATGGCAAAGGTGATCTCATAGTGCTGCTGTGGGAGGAGTTCCACGATTTAAAATCTGTAATGATGAAGGACTGTCGATATAATGTGACACCACTTGTTGTGGTGTTTCCATGTACCTGCTGTCCTCACACTTGATAGTAGAGGTTGCAGTTCGGTAGGTGATATCAGAATAGCTAAAGTGAGCAACCACACTGTACAGTCAAACAATACTATGGATGTTCAGGGTAGCTGCAGGATGCCAATCAAATTGAGGATTTTGTTCTGTCTGGTGTCAAGCTTCCTAAGAGTGGAACACTTTCCACTTGCTTGCACTCATCCAAGTATGCTAAATGTATTCCATAATGTACCTGACCCTTGCTTTGTGGTTGTTGGAAAGAATTTGGGATGACCTGTGAGTCACTCGTCACAAGACACCAGGCCTCTGGCCTGCTCCTGTGGACAAGTGTTAGCTCAGTTGAGTTTCTAGTCAATGGTTACCTTTGGAATATAGATGGGAGGAGGGAGTGGTTCTTGTTGATGGTGGTGTCATTGAATGCCAAGAACAATTCATTGGAAACTTTGTAAGCTATGAGGTTACACATCACAGCATGGTAAAATCATACTGTTGCTGCTGCTGACGTTCAACAAAATCTCATGGATTATCAGTTGGCCAGATCTACTTGAGATCTCTCCCGTTCAGTATAGTTGCAGAGCCACATAAATAAATAAGTGATGGAGAGTGTGCTCGGTGTGAAGATGGGCTGACACTCCACAAGGAATGCACCATTTTCATTTCTAGCACTGGTTTCATCAACAGCTGCACTAAACCCAATGCGGAGGTACAGTTACACCCAGACATTCTACCATTTTAATGCACCATTCCTAACAGTCACACTTAGAAGACAACAAAAAATGATTTGGTATATGAGATCAGAAGTTAGAAATAAGTGTGTATTCAAGAGCTCTACATCCACAGAGAAATTGATTTGAAAAACATTGCAAAAATCTTTAATCAAAGAGCAAAATGTTAATGGGTAGAGATATAGGAGTAGCTTTATGCACAGGTTGGTCAATAATTTTCTTTGATATATCATTCGCAAATAGGGTGTAGGACAGGTGATGAGCATGGTGGTCACTGGTGGACTAATATTCAGAAGACAGGATTTGCTTTTGGGGAAACCCGGGTTTGAATTCCACCATGGGAACTGACGACTTCAAAAGCTCTTCATAAAACTGTAATTAATGCTAGTTATCAGTAATGGTGAGCAAAAACCTATCTTAGTGTCTTTCAGCAAAGGAATCAGAATCAGAATCAGGTTTAATATCACAGGCATATGTCGAGAAATTTGTTGTCTTTGCAGAAGCAGTGGATTGCAAAACATGATAATAAAAACTATGAATTACAGTAAGAGGAGTAGAGAGCGAGTTTGTGCATCTGGCAGGAGTAATGGATGTTGGGAATAGATAGATAAATATTGATCCCAAAGGAAATTATAGAGTCACAATGGCATTACAAGTGCACAGATATACAAGTCCTAGAAGAAAAGTACAAAAGAATAAAAATAAGTTACCTTAAAAATAAGATGTGTAAGATTTACAAGCCAAAGATTACAAGATTACTTCCCTGGCTGTAGGTTGACTCATTATAGAGCCTGATGGCTGAGGGTAAGAATGTCCTCATATAGCCCTCTTTGAAGCAGTGCAGTTGTGTTTGTCTATTACTGAAAGTGCTCCTCCGTTCAGCCAAGGTGGCGTGCAGGGGGTGAGAAACATTGACCAGATTTGCCAGGATTTTCCAGAGGGTCATTTGTTCTAACACAACCTCCAGTATGTCCAGTTTATTGAGCCTGTTGACATCACCGGTAATGACGCCATTTGCCCAGCACATCACCGCATAGAAGATTGTGGACTGGTAGAACATGTGGAGAAGAGACCTGCATGCTCCAAAGGACTTCAGTCTCCTCAGGAAGTAGAGGTGACTCTGTCTTTTCTTGTACACAGCCTCTGTGTTGGTGCTCCACTCAAGTCTGTCGTCCAGGTGCACCCACAGGTATTTGTAGGTCCTCACCACATCCACGTCTCACCAGCAATAGTAAGAGGGAGTAGTGCAGGCTTGGTCAGGTGAAGCACTGCAGGAGGGATGTGTGACAGGTGGCAGCATAGGAGTGCTGGGGCAGGGGCCGGTGTGGGTGCAGACACACCCAGTCCTGTGACACCAGCCAAGCTCACTTGCTTCCAAATAATTGGTTTATTGAACATTCCAGAATGTCTCTTTGGTGCCCTCTGCTTCTTCTCCTCTCCCTTCCCCTTTTCCCAACTATGATTCCTTTCCCCTTGCCCCTTTCCCACTCTCAGTCCACAGTAGAGACCCGTTATAGAATGAGGTTTATCATCACTCAGATATGTCACAAAATTTGTTTTTTTTTAGCTGTAGCAGTACAGTGCAATACATAAAATCAATACAGTACTGAACAAAAGTCTTAGGCACCCTAGCTATATATACGAGGGGTGATTGATAAGTTTGTGGCCTAAGGTAGAAGGAGTCAATTTTAGAAAACCCAGCAAATTTATTTTCCAACAAAGTCCCCTCCTACATGAACACACTTAGTCCAGCAGTCGTGGAGCCTACAGACCCCATCAGGGTGATTGATAAATTCATGGCGTAAGGTAGAAGGAGGTGAGTTATTAACTTCAAGCTTTCTGCATCATCACTCAAAGAATTGAACTGCACATGCATGTAATGAGAGAGTCTTGGACCTCCAGGTGGTCCACAGCAGGGGTGATTGATAAGTTTGTGGCCTAAGGTAGAAGGAGATTAGTTATACTGCTCTTATTACATGCACGTGCAGTTCTACTCTTTGAGTGAAAATGCAGAAAGTTTGAAGTTTCTCCTCATCTCCTTCTACTTTAGGCCACAAACTTATCAATCACCCCTGCTGTGAACCACTTCTGGAGGTCCAAGATGCCGACTTCTACAAATATATATATATACCTAAGATTTTTGCATAGTACTGTTTATTAAATAGTTAAATTAAATAATTGGTGCAAAGTAAGTAGTGAGGCAGTGTTAAGGGTTCAATGTCCATATCTACCATGCTTATCATGTCTGACATTTACATGAACCCAGATGCAACCAAGTGATTGAACTGGTATAAGTATGAAAGATGAAAGGTTTTTTTTATCCCAGAGCTCTGAGATTCTATAATGCTACAGCATTTTGATCAACGGTTCACAACAAACTCTAACCCCATTACTATGACAACTGCATCTGACAACATCTCCTTCTGCTGTCTCTGGGCTGAATTAATCTACAACACACCTAAAAGCTAAAAGGAATTTTTACTGATGTAAAGGTGAAAACAAAAGAGAAAAAAAGTTAAAAATTAATGTTAGCTCAGCAGGTAATCAGCCAGAGACCAAGTTGCCATAGCAACCAGGGAGGTGTTGTTTAAATTCATGATGATTTTCTAACCAATATCCTCCAGGTTAAATTGGGAACTCAGACAAGGGATTAGCCTGATATTATCACAGGTTAGTCATTATATCCAGTGCTGCTTTATACTGAATAGAGGAGGTTCAGGGGAGATTGGGAAATAGATAAGATCTGATGCCACTGGTATCAGTATCGACCTTCATCACCTACACTTGAAGGGCCGCTATACTCAAAACTGACAACATCTCTATCTCCCGTTAAAGAGAGAACAAGTCTGGTGATGGAAGATTAAAAATAGGCATTTTCCCACTGTCAAAATGAGATAGAAACAACAGTCAGAGTATCTGATTTCAAAATGCTTGAATATTTGAAGATTCATCAGCTTCTGCCATTTCAAGAGAAAGGAGGGTTTTGTGAGAAAATAATGCTTGCTTTCATATTTATGCTGCTATTAGGTACGTCGGAACAGAAGGCTGCTTAGCTGGCTGATTCTTTTACAGTGTCTAGTTAGATCACAGCTTACATGTAGTTTAACTCCATCTGATGTCACAAATTAATTAACAAATAATGCAATAATTGGGTGGTAGGTGGACGTAAGTTTCTACCAAAGGAGGTGTAAGGCACTCCTCTCCGGTAGCCTGCAGGTCTTTCTTGGGCAAGGTGTAGCACCTGCTTATCCAACACCTCCACCCCCCAGCCCCAGCTCCTGATCAAGGTCATGTGAAGCCATTGAAACAGGTGGTGGATGGCCGTATGATCAGCTGGTGCATATCACCATTCCTAATTATGCGACCACTGACACCAGGCAGACAATCTCTGAAGAGTATTGATAATGGCTGGGGACATCTGCCTTGTAAAGGCACTGCCTAGAAGAAGGCAATGGCAAACCACTTTTGTAGAAAAATTTGCCAAGGACAATCATGGTCATGCATAAGACCATGATCGCACATATGATACAACACGGTACATAATGATGTTGATGACTTAGGGAATAGCATTCATTTGTCTCCATGATACCTCACTAGTCACTGCCTGATACAGAAAAATATCTAATTTATTTCCTAATCTCAGTTTTCCTCTTAGCAACCAACTTTCAATTAATGCATGTATCTTACTCCCAATTCCACACACTTTAATTTTCCCTGTAGAAGTGGGATGCAGGGGATTCGTTGCTACATCTACGACCACTCTATTGAAGAAGATGGGGTGAGGGGTCACTCCTTCCAACAAGCAATCAAGTCCTTGTCAAATGCAACAGAAGAAAGCAGCAATTGGATTTGGATTAAAAGGAAAGGTTACAACTGGGCTGCAAGATGAAGACAGGAGGGTATGGAACTGAGTGGGGTGTATCTGGGACGCCAGCTAGCACTGTTGAGCCCTCTGGAGAAGTCGTGGGCTTAACAACGAAACGTCAAAGAAGGAGGGTGCCCACCTGCTGACCCCCATGACGTACCTACCCTCCCTCCTTGTCACCAGTCCAAGCCCACTGCCAACATCAAGAGTGCCATCTTACCATAGGGATTGAAACATTAAGTCCTAGTAGCTCGACTGTGGGAATTTATCAAAGACCACCTGAAAATCCAGCCTCACCAATTGCCTTCATTAATTCATTGCCTTTTACTTAGATCAATATGGTTAGAGAGTACTTTTGTTTATCACTCTCTTATTCCCTCTATTACTCAAAGACCTCAAACCAAGATTGACTATGTCATATGACATGGCACGTAATGAAAGTAATAATTAGAAGATCATTGCCAACTGATGTATCCATATTCTATATTCCCTGTGACGTTTGGCGCATCAATTCTCTAGATACTCATGGAGCAATCTCATTCCTTGTTCAATTTTCCCCAAGACTGTTTCCCTTAAATTCTTGTCAACTCTCCCCATATCCTATCAGTCTACTTACACCATGAGACATCTACTGTGGCCTGATAAACTACCAACATGCATGTTCTTGGGTTGTCGGAGGAAAGTGAATCACCAGAAGAATCCATACTGTCACCAGGAGAATGTGCACTCTCCACATTTCAGTAATGAAATCAAAATTGAACTTGAGACACAAGGTTTGTGGGTTAACAGTACTAGTACCTCACTTTTTAATATATATTATTTCTGTTTTTGCATTATTTTTAATCTATTCAATATACTATACATTAACTTACTAAAATTGATTGCTTTTTTTCTTTTTATATTATCATGCATTGATTTGAACTGCTGCTGCTAGGTTAACAAATTTCACGACACGTGCTGGTGATAATAAACCTGATTCTGATTGCTTACACGAAACACCAAAATTCTGCAGATGCTGGCAATCTAAAGCAACACACACAAAATGCTGGAGGAATGCAGTAAGCAGGCCGGGCAGCAGCTACGGAAATGAATAAACTGTAAACATTTCAAGCCAACACCCTTCTTCAGGACTGGAAAGGAGGCGGGAAGACGACAGAATAAAAAGCTGGGGGGAGGGTAAGGAGGATAGGTAGAAGGTGATAGGTGAAGCCAGATGGGTGGGGAAGATTAAGGGCTGGACAGGAAGGATTCAGACAGGAGCGGAGAATGGACCATAGGAGAAAGGAAGGAGGAGGGTACCCAGGGAGATGTGATAGGCAGGTGAGAAGAGGTAAAAGGCCAGAGTGGGGAAGAGAAGAAGAGAGGGGGAGTTATTTTTTTTACAGGAAGAAAAAAAAATTGATATTCATGTCATCAGGTTGGAGGTTACCCAGACAGAATATAAGGTGTTGATTCTCCACCCTAAGGGTGGCCTTATCGTAGTACAAGAGGAGACCATGGACTGACGTATCAGAATGAGAATGAAAATTGAGATTAAAATGTTTGCCCACCAGGAAGGTCCACTTTTGGTGGATAGAGCAGACTTGCCCGACGAAGCGGTCCCCCAATTTAATACGGTTCTCACCAATGAAGAGGAGATCACATCGGGAGCACCGGACACAATAGACGACCCAAGTAAATCTGCAGGTGATGTGTTGCCTCATTTGGAAGGACTGTTTGGGGCTGAGGGAGGTGGTGAATGTGCAGGTGTAGCACTTCAGCCACTTGCAGGGATAATTGCCAGGAGATATATTAGTGGGGAAGGACAAATGGACAAAGTAATCACAAAGGGAGCAATCCCTGTGGAAAGCAGAGGGAGGTGGGAGGTGGGGATGTAAAGATATGTTGGGTACTAGGATCCCTTTAGAGATGGCAGAAGTAGTGGAGAATGAGTTATTGGATGTGGAAGCTCATGTAGTGGTAACCAAGGACAAGTGGAACTCTGTTGATGCCAGGGCACCAGGAAGATGGGATGAGAGTAGATGTTTGGGAAATGGAGATGTGGGTGAGGGCAGCATCATTGATGATGGAAGGGAAACTCAGTTCTTTGAAGAAGGATGTTCTGGAAAGGAAAGCCATATTCTGGGAACAGATGCAGTGGAGACAAAGGAACTGAGAAAAGGGAATAGCATTTTCACAGGAGACAGATGGAAAGAGGTACAGTCAAGATAACTGTGAAAATTGGTAATACTAAAAGCTGCTCTTCCACCCCTGAAACTCTCCAAATAATCTGATAATTTTATTTCTTTCTTATAATCAACAGTAGACAAATTTCACATGGATGCATAAATGGAAGTGTGTGTGTATTCATGTTAGATGAGACAGTTACAGATGTGTACTGTATACGAGAGAGTAAGTGCGCATTGGAAAGACAGAGAGAAAGTGATCAGGATTTGTTGAGGTATTATGGATGAGTAAAAGGTACTTATCATGTTTAATGATCATAACCAGCATATAAAATATGCTTTAAGTCCTTTTAAAGTACGTAAGATTCTGCAATTCCCAATCAGAAAGGAACCAGTACATTGAACAAATAAGCAGCAGAAACTAAATTTCATTCGACAACTGTAGAATAGGCAAACGAAGAAAAAAATTCAAAGCTCCAACAGCTAATTCTGGGAATGACAACACTTTCATACTTAATGATTTCACCATCATCAGTAATTGCCCTTAACAATACTTTCAGAGAGGCAGAGTGAGATTACCAATTCAGTGTGTTAAACTGTTATGTTTGCTTTATACCAAACATTAGTGGCGGCAAAGAACCAGAATATCATTTCATTTTACTTGATGTGTTGCAGCTCGTATGGAGATCATCTCATTTCACTGACATGTTCCATATTTTAAGCCCCTGCCCAACAGTGAAAGGACATTGGTGTGTCCCATTATGCATTTTAGATGGAGTATATGTTTAAAACCAGGCATGGAAACATTATAAGACATCACATTCATTTGATTGGATTCATTCTGCTTTGATGCAACTGGAAACACTTTCATGTCCGATCATCCCAATATTTCTTTCCCCTGCAGCCCAGTATCAATGTGATTAAAACTCTTCATACTGAGTAAAGCTAATCTTCAGAATGCAGTAATCCTTCCTTTTATACATTGCTTTGGACATACTTGCCGAAATCAATATGGAATTATATTGGTCTCATTTGACCTGCTGTAATTGTTTCGACCAGCTCATTTTTAAGGGCAATTACATTTTATTACTATTAATTACTGATATGTTATCTTTGTTTCTCAGTCAGCTTTATTGTAATGTTTTGTTCATTTGTAGTTTATGGAATAAACTATACACCAACTGTCAGAATATTGCAAAAGAATACTGTAACTTTCATTCACATTCTTATTGCTTTCTGCATCCAGAAGATAAAACTATTTAAATGAAAGAGGATAAATTAAGGCTAACCTGCCAGACAGGAATAGGTTTAGATAATACACTTCTATATTATTTAATTTTTCATAAAGTTGGCTGAGGGCTTATGACCCAGAACATCTTTGATCCAATAAGTCAGTTTGGCAAAGTGAACCTCCCCAGGTAAATTGTTGTAGCTTCTTTTCTAGCTTCACAGTTTCAGTCACTGGCAGCATTTTTCCTCAAATGCAAGCTGTGTTCATCCACAATGTTGTATCTGGATTGGTGGATGCAAGTGCTTGTGCTGGAGAGTGCCCCCACCATCCAGGCCATGTTCTCTGACTCTAAAACTGGATCAAGCTTGTATTTATAGTGAGGTATGGTGTATTTTATGAGTTTGTATCTTAAAGCATGATTTTGGTGAATGATGTTTGCCATTTGATTATGCCTCTGAAAGCAATCAGATTGAGTAAAACTGATGCAGGATCCTGTAATGAGTTGGATTGTTTCTGATTTCTCTTGGCATTTTCTGCATTTATCAGCTTGAATTTGCTGGATCTTTTATGAAGTGTTTTTGATAGCATTTTGTGTTAACCACCTGATCCTGCCAAAAGGAACCCTCTGTCTCCAACTCTGAGCCAGGTGTTCAATGCTTGATTGCCGCCATCTAGTCTGGTCAGATTGTGGAGACGTCTTCCATGAAGAATCATGCTCTTCCATTAGTGAACTTTTTCTTCATTTCTTCATTTTTCTGGGTTGTATTCTCATTTAAATTTAGTGGTGTGTACTTATCAGAATTGCATATGCTCGCATGGAGTGCTGAATCCTGTTTTTGCTGGTGAAATATCACCTAATAAGTTTTATCTGACTGTTATATAAACTTTTATGTCTGTTATTCCTCTTCCTCCTTCTGTCCTAGTGATTTCTAAAATTTATTATTTCAGTTCTTATTTTTCTTTGTAAATTTTCCAGATCAGTTCCAGATCAAGATATTATGTCAAAAGAATATGGTAATAGGGGTATTGCGGAAGTGTTTATTGCATTTGTTAAATTTTTACTATTGAATTCTGTTTGGCAGATTTTCTTAAGCCTTTAAATAAATTCTATTGAATGTTTTCCCTTTATCACACTATGTTCTATTTTCTTTGCTTGTTGATACCCCAGATACTTACGTTTCATATTCATCCATTGATTTTTTCTTTGTATCTTGCTTATGTATCCTGTTTTATATTCTATGAGCTCTATTGCACCTTTATGTTTAATATTCTGCACTCATCTAGTCCAAAGATCATTATATATCTCTAATAAGTATTTCTACTATTTGAATTAATTATTTTTGCTTTACAGATGAAGGAAGGTATAATTTCAAATCTTCCACGTATAGTAGGTGTGTCGTGGTGGAATTTGATTGGTTGTTTCTGATTTGATACCCTATTTTCGTCGAATTTGGTAAATTTGTGCATGGATTTAAAGCTAGACAAAACCACAAGTGGGCCTAGGTCAGCGGTCCCCAACCACCGGGCCGCAAAGCATGTGCTACCGGGCCGCGCAGAAACGATATGATTTGGCGCTAGGAGTCAGCTGCACCTTTCTTCATTCCCTGTCACGCCCACTATTGAGCCATTACGTATGCGAGGTCATTACCCGCGCGTCATCCATGTCAGCGCGGGAAGAAGATCAACTCCTCGAGCTTGCAAATGACGGCGGGCTGGAAAGTATGTTTGACATAACATCTCTGCTGGCATTTTGGATCAAAGTCAAGGCTAAATATCCTGAGATAGCCATGAAAGCACTGAAAACGTTGCTTCCATTTCCAACATATCTCTGCAATGAATGCAACAAAAACCAAATTGCGTAATAGACTGGACATAAGGAACCCCCTTCGAGCATCGCTGTCTCCCATCACCCCTCGGTAGGACCGTGTTGTTGCAGGGAAACAAGCCCAGGGCTCCCACTGATTCAACGATATTGGTGTGTTGCAATGATTTTATGTGCTCATACAGGGAATATATATGCTGTGTGTTTAATATCCAAACGTTATTTAAAATGTTATGATGCTATTGACTTACTTATATAATCATATAACAATTACAGCACGGAAACAGGCTATCTCTGCCCTTCTAGTCCGTGCCGAATGCTGTTCTCACCTAGTTCCACCCACCTGCACTCAGCCCATAACTTTCCATTCCTTTCTTGTCCATATACCTATCCGATTTTTCTTTAAATGGTAATATCGAACCTGCCTCTACCACTTCTACTGGAAGTTCATTCAACACTTATTTCAAGCTCCACTGTCCTCCCCTGATAATTGACTTATCGCTATAGTAATGGAGGAAAATATGCGCTGTGTGTTTAATATTAAATTCGTTAGAGAAACCCTTTTAGAAACGAAATTGTGTGCATTGGTCACTTATCACCTATATTCCGGTCGTGATTAACACCCCCCCCCCCACAGAATCGCCAAAAACGATTTGTAGAAAAAAATCGGCACATACACACATGCGCAATCACGCATGCGCACTGGTGCTCGCACAAGGCTTCATGGTCATTGTAGTCTCGGGGTAAACAACGTATTTGACTGCTACTCTTGTCCATTGGCAAACCTAGCCACCGCCCCACCCCGGGTCGGCTGGTCCGCAAGAATATTGTCAATATTAAACCGGTCCGCAGTGCAATAAAGGTTGGGGACCCCTGGCCTAGACTGTCGCCCTGGGAAATACGTCAGTTTATCTTGTAACGCTGGTTGTTCTAATTTAGTTTTTAATAGATAGGGTGATTATAGTATGCCAATGCTTCAACAGATGTTGCAGGACTTCTGCAAGTATTGGGTGTAGTTGACACAGTATATATTAAGAACTTCTATTAACAATGAGTGTGGGACAGAATCAAATGCTTTTGGTAGTCAATATAACAACATGAAAGATTTCTGCTTTTCTGCCAAACTTGATTTAGAATTACAGAATCTATTATCAGATGTTCGTTACATCCTTTCATACCCTTTCAGCATCCTATCAGCTCTCTGTAAGGGTACTGTGGTTATTGAAGTGAGTGGTGATTAGTTGCAAGATGCGTGATGTTACAATTTTATATATAGTTTGACACCAAGTAATAGGACGATATTTTGACAGGTCATTTTTCAGTACTTTTTAAAACATTGTTGCTAATTATTAATAGTGACGGATGAAAGCAAGAAAATATTCTATACCAACAGTTGTGAACATTATCACTGCTGGTATTTTTCCAGCTGTGACTTTATTTTATAATTGCTTTTACCATATCTATTTTAACTTCAAGTGTTTGCCTGTCTTCAATTACATGAGTGTGTTCATTTTCCTTCCTTATCCAGTTTTGGACTAATCCAGGATGATTGTGCGTCACCCTGCTTGACCAGATATCTGACCAAAAGTTTATTATCTCTTGTTTATTGGCAATTCTGTGCTAAGGTTGATGACATTTTGGTGTGTTGAATTTCGTTTTAATGTCATGTATAAAACTTTTTTCATTGATCCTCAACTGACAACTTTATAGTCAGCCCTCCGTAACCGCGGGGGTTTGGTTCCAGGACCCCCCGCGGATACCAAATTCAGCGGATGCTCAAGTCCCGTATATAAAATGGCATAGTGTTTGCATATAACCTACGCACATCCTCCTGTATACTTTAAGTCATCTTTAGATTGCTTATAATAGCTAATACAATATAAATGCTATGTAAGTAGCTGTCATACTGTATTGTTTAGGGAATAATGAGAAGAAAAGAAAGTCTGTACATATTCAGTACAGCTGCAACCACCATAGCTCTTCTGGGAACGCTGATGCTGCCTCGGCATCAGCCAATGCCGATTCTCCCGTGAGCTTTAAATTCTTCAGGTTGTGGCGCTTTACATAGCTAGCCAGCCATCCCATACTAGCCTTAAACTCCTTCCTCTCGCTCACAACACAAGTAGCGAACGAACGAGACCCGAGGCGAACAATGCTCAAACAACGAGTAATACTTTTTAGATTAGATTATGAGGACACTCAGTCCTCATTTATTGTCATTTAGAAATGCATGCACAAAAAAAAGATACAATGTTCCTCAGGTATGATATCACAGAAACACAGGACAGACCAAGACTAAAACTGACAAAAACCATATAATTATTACATATAGTTACAACAGTACAAAGCAATACCGTAATTTGATAAGAGCGGACCATGGGCACGGTTAAAAAAAAGTCTCAATGTCCCGATAGCCCCAACATCTCATGCAGACAGTAGAAGGGAGAAACTTTCCCTGCCATGAGCATCCAGCGCCGCAAACTTGCCAATGCAGCATCCTGGAAGCACCCGACCACAGCCGACTCTGAGTCACTCCGGAAACTTGGAGCCTCTGACCAGCCCTCCGACACCGAGCACCGAGCACCATCTCTGCCGAGTGCTTCGACCCCACCCTGGCTGCCGAGCAACAAGCAAAGCCGAGGACTCGGGGCCTTCCCCTCTGGAGATTTCGGATCACTCAGTAGCAGCGGCAGCGAAACAGGCATTTCAGAAATTTCACCAGATGTTCCTCCACGCTCTCCCGTCTGCCTCCATCAAATCAGGATTGTGCATGGCACCCTACTTGACAAATAATAGATATTCATCACCGGAGTAGCCGCTGTGAGCTGCGTCGCACCACCATCTTCTCCTCTCCTTTCTTCATCTCTAGATTAGATTTTTAATCATCTCTAGATTACAGTACTTTACACTCCCTCTTAGCCTTTGGGGAATTGCTTTGACCACTTAATTGCTTTTTAGGAGCCATTTTTTCACAGAAATAAAGGGTGCACACATCACAATTAGCAACCGAACAAGACGCGAGGCAAACAATGGGTGCTGGAGAGAGAACTTCCAGGTTTCTTATTCGATCTCGATCCGCGGATAGAGAGGGCCGACTGTATTTCCGTTGTCTGGCAAATTTCATGTATTCATTTGGTCTCACATCTCTATCTGTCTGCACATACTTCTCTAGGCTCGTATATGTATATATGAAGTGAATGGATATGCATAGACAATGGTAATTTAAGGACAAGCTGTGGGAGATCAATAGTTGATTATGTTAAATCAAGGTACTTTCAACGATCTCATCTGCAGACGGAAAAATTCGTGGCAATGTATTTAAGAGAAGTAGAAAAAACACAAAAGAGACTGAAAACACTGGAATCTGGAATAACAAACATAATGCTGGAAAATCTCAACAGGTCAAGCAACATCCTTGGAGGCAAATGGTGTGAGTCAACATCTTATATCAGGATCCTGCATCAGGGTTGTGACGAATCAGGCAGATTGCAAGTACATAGCAGTACAAAAATGGTGGGGAAGAGGCAGCTACATGCGGAAGGGACAACGGGCAGATGGAAGAAAATTACATGGGCAGGCAAGTGTGTGAGAGAGAGCAGTGGGAACCTGGGTATGTGAAATTGGAAAAATCAGTGTTCATATTATTGAATTATAAGTTAGCCAGCAGAATATGAGATTGAAGACTAATACCCCAACCAATCTGTTGCTAGTGATTACCAGTTACACAGATTATTTAGTCATTATCACAATATGACTAATTAACATGACCAAGATGGACGGAAAGACTGTATGATACCTTCAACATGAACCAATATGGTCTGCTTCTTCAACAGCTCGGGATGAAGGCAGGTTATGATCAATACTGCAGACTCCATACATAAACACAAGAGATTCTGCAGATACTGGAAATCTTGAGCAACACACAGAAATAATGGAGGATCTCAGCAAGTCAGGCAGCATCTATGCAGGGGAATAAATAGCTGACGTTTTGGGATGAGTGTGTCATATTAGATTTTGTAAAATATTGAATGAATGGCTGTAAGGTCAAAGGACAATTTTTTTTTCTGAACTCAGCATGAGCCAATAGACTGGTCCTGGACTTACTTTCCATCTGGCATAGTTTGCATTTTGGTGTTTGATTGTTGGGGTTTTTTGTATTGCTATATTTACGCTCTATTCTTGGTCGGTGCGGCTGTAACGAAACCAAATTTCCCTCGGGATTAATAAAGTATATCTATCTATCTATCTACATATGTGGGGTCTTTATGTCTGTCAGCAGGAAAGATCTGCATAAGCTAAACACTGTGGGTCTGTTAATTTCTGTAGAATGTTTGTTTATAGCAGCTGGTTTCTTTCTTAGTCTCAGGTAGACTTAACACAAGGATGTCTGTTAATGACGAACTGTCTGTTGGTCACTTTGAGAGCTAGGTTAATGGATTCTGCCTTAGTGTCTGCATTCGAGTTTATTATTTATGTGTGTAAACCTTAATGCTTTTATAAGTCCAAAGGGATGTTGTGTCCAAAACATTAGTGGACAAATGGATGAAGATGAAGTGTGACCATTAAAATGTCTAATTGATTTATGTGGGTATGCTGAACAATGTGTTAATGGACACAGAATGTGTTTGAAAAAGGACAGGTTTTGTTGAGACATAAGATCAAAGAATTTGTCTGTTTCTGGGTATCTCTGCCTTGCTTCTTAATACAATGGTGCTAGAAAATATGTGAACCCTGTAGAATGTTCTCCATTTCTGCATAAATATGACCTAAAATATGATCAGATCTTCATGTAAGTCCTAACACTAGATGAAGAGAACGCAATTTAATAAATAACACAAAAACATTATACTTGTTCACTTAAGTATTGAGAAAAATAATCCAACTTTACATGTCTTTGTTGGAAAAAGTATGTGAACCTTTGCTTTCAGTAACTGATGTAACTCCCTTGTACAGCAATAATTTCAACCAAACATTTCTGGTAACTGTTGATCAGTCCTGCACATTGGCTTGGAAGAATTTTAGGTCATTCCTCCATATATAACTGCTTCAACTCTGGGATGTTGGTGGGCTTCCTTGCATGAACAGCTTGCTTCAGGCCTTTCCACAACATTTCCATAGTATTATGGTCAGGACTTTAACTCAGTCATTCCAAAACACCAATTTTCTTCTTTCTAAACCATTCTGTTGTTGCATTACTCAGATCATTGTCTTTTTGCATTATCCAACTTATATTAAGCTTCAGGTGACGGACTGCTACCCTGACATTCTCCTCTAAAATGTCTTCATACAATTCAGAATTCATTGTTCCCTTAACCATTACAAGATGTTCAGGCCCTGAGGCAGCAAAGCAGCCCCAAACCATGAGGATCCTTCCACCATGCTTCACAGTTGGGATGAGGTTTTGGTGTTGGTGTGAAGTGGTGTTTTTCCTCCAAACATAGCAATGTGCTTTTTCGCCAGTAAGTTCCACTTTTGTCTAATCTGTCCACAGAATATTGTCCCAGAAGTGTTGTCGAACATCCTGGTGGTCTTTTGCAAACTTGAGACGCATGGCAATGTTTTGTTTTGGAAAGCAGATTTCCTCTGTGGTGTCCTTCTATGAATATCATTTTTGCTCAGTGCTTTTCTTATAGTGGACACATGAACAGAGACTTTAGCAAGTTTAGAGATTTCTGCTGTTCTTTTTGCTATTACCCTTGGGTTCTTTTTCTCATCCTTCAACATTTCACATCATGCTCTTGGTGAGATCTTTGCAGGACTCCCACTCCTAGGGAAAGTAGCAACAGGAATGAGTTTCCTCCATTTATAGACATTTTCTCCTACGGTGGACTGATGAACACTCAAATCATTAGAAATGCTTTTGTAGCCTTTTCCTGCTTCATGCATCTCTACAATTTTTGTTCTAAGGTTCTCTGAAAGTTGTTTTGATCAAGACATGGTGCACATACACAGAACTTTTGCTGAGAAGAGCAGGCTCTGTCAGTCACCTGACTTTGTGTGTCTTTTTTCTAGGTAGGGCACCTCTACAACCCGCATCTCCAATTTCATCTCATTGACTGAAAGACCTGACTCCAAATAGAATTTGTAGAAGACACTACCCCAAAGGTTCACATAGTTTTCCTAACAAAAACATGCAATATTGGATCATTTTTCTCCACAAATAAATAACTAAATAAGTACATTTTCTAGTTGTAGGGCTTACGTGAATATCTGATCATATTTTTGGTCATATTTATGCAAAAATGGAGAAAAGTCTATAGAGATCAAAAACTTTCTAGCACCACTATATATTGGGCTGCCTTTCCATATTTTGTTAGACATCGCTCGAGGATCATAATCAGTGCCTGTAACCAAGGGATGGTTTCATGAGTGAGTCTAATTCAGAGTGCCCCCAATAACAACAACAATCAAGTGGCAACTAAGAATCATGAACCCTGAGATCTTCATGACTTGCTACAGTGCCTATAAACTGTCTTCAGCACCTTTGGAGGTTTTCATGTTTTATTGTTTTACAACATTGAATCAGAGTGGACTTAATTTGGCTTTTTTGACAGTAATCAACAGAAAAAGATTCCTTTGTGTCAAAGTAAAAACAGATCTCTACAAAGTGATCTAAATTAATTGCAAATATAAAACAGAAAAAAAATGATTGCCTAGGTATTCACCCCTCTTTAATATGACACAGCAAATCATCATTGGTGTAGTCTATTGGTTTTAGAAGTCAAATAATTAGTTCAACAGAGATTACCTGTGTGCAGACAAGATGTTTCAATTGATGTAGCAAAATACAAAAAGGTCCAACTACCAGTGAGACAGTATCCTGGCAAAAACTACACTATGAAGACAAAATAACACTCCAAGCAACTCTGTGAAAAGGTTATTGAAAAACAGAAGTCGGGAAATGAATTCAAAAGAATTTCCAAGTCATTGTAATTGTTGCCAAAGGTTTATCTATTAAATACTGACTTGAAGGGGGTGAAAACTTACGCAACCAATTACTTTGTGTTTTATGTTTTTAATTAATTTAAATCACTCTGTGGAGATCTGTTTTCACTTTGACATGAAAGAGTTTTTCTTCCTGTTGATCAGTGTCAAAAAGCAAAATTAAATCCACTGTGATTCAATGTTGTAAAACAATAAAACATGAAACCTTCCAAGGGGGTTACATACTTTTTATAGGCACTGCATGTAGTATGTTGCATGATTTATATGTGTTTTCTATTTTATGATAATAAATTAGGCTTAAGTTACCTTTGTTGTGCTTGTACACTTATTACCACATCTTAACAACTTCCGAATTGGTGGGTCTGATTAATCCAGTCTATTACAATGAGATTCTTCATCATGACTACCTATTGGTGTTTACAGCCGATAGTCTTCATCACAACTGTTTACTCCCTCTATAGATGCTACCTGGCTTGCTGAATTCCACCAGCATTTTGTGTGTTGCTCAATAATCTTACCATATCCTGTGCCAGTTCCACAATTTCTTAGGATATCAAAACCAGCAGCTTGAACAAAATTTGATCCAAGTTCTGCATTGCTCCACTAATAGGTCATTTACCTTTTGGTGGCTCATAGTACAGCTGCCTTACAACTTCAGTGATCTTCGTTCAGTGCTGAATTCAGTCTGTGCTGTCTGTGTGGAGTTTGCATGTTCTCCCTGTGACTATAAGGATTTCGTCTGGATGCTATGGTCTCCTCTCACACCAATGTTGTGTATGCAGGTTGATAGGTTAACTGGTCTTTGTAACTTGCGTCTTATGCGTAGGTGAATGGTAGAATCTAGGGGGAAGTTAATGATAATATAGGAAGAATAATGTAAGCATCAATGTAAATGTATGCTTGATAGTTATCAAGGACTTGATGAGCTGTAGGGCCTGTCTCCATGGAATCGATGAGCTGCAGGGCCTGTCTCTATGTTTTATAACTATTTCTGTGACTGAGTGCCCGCCTGAAAACAGAAAGCTGAACCAGTGCCCTGGAGCATTTCGTAAAGGGTCGTAGAGAGAGTTTCAATTAAGTATGACATAGGAGGCTTCCAAAAAACAGAATATTTAATCAAACAGAGTGAAATGAAAGACCAGTGCTATAGGATAGTTAAGGGGGAAACCAACAGTCAGTGTGTGACAGGCCAGGCTGGAAGATGGAAAGAAAAATATGCAAAATAGAGAAATAACTCAAAAATTTAAGTTCAATGTTCTTTATTTGAAAGCCTGTAGAATTTGCTGCAAGGTAGATGAGTTGCTGGCAAAGAGAGCAACATATGAATAATTATGTAAGTAATAGTCATTACAGAAAAGTAGTTGCTGGGTGAACAGAATGGGTGCTCAACATTCCAGCTTACAACAGGAATACTGCAGATGCTGGAAATTCAAGCAACATACATCAAAGTTGCTGGTGAACGCAGCAGGCCAAGCAGCATCTATAGGAAGAGGCGCAGTCGACGTTTCAGGCCGAGACCCTTCGTCGGGACTAACGACAGCTTACACGTCGTTCCAAATGAACAGGCCAAAAGGGAAGTGGGGAGGTGTGTTGGTGTTAATCTCGAGGTACCAAAGTAATGCAGAGTCATGATATAAAGGCAGTAGATAATGATGTGGGAAAAATTTAGGATAAAATTATGGATAGCAGTCAATGAAGCTCCAAGATGTGCCCTCTCAATTGGTCAATGCATAAGTAGGGAAATGGCAAAATGCATGTTTAAAGAACACTGAAATTATCATGGGAGATTTTAATCTATATATTTATTGGACAAGCCAAACTGTCCAGGAGAATTTTTGAAGCAGAACTTTGCAGATTTGGTCTTATGGAATGAGGAAAGATTAATAAACGATCCTGCAGTTAAAGATCCTCAACGGGTAATGACCACGATGCGATAGAATTTCAAATGTATTCTGAGGATGAATACTATTACGTTGATAGTAAGCATCTTCAATTTAAATAAGGGTAATTAAAATGGGATGAAAGAGGAGTTGTCTAAGGTAGACGAGGTAAACAAGCTAAAATACAGACCAGAACATAAACGATTGTAGATATTCAAACGACTGGCTTATATTACTGCGCAAGTATTTATTCCAATCAAAAGAGAGATCCCATGAAAGAGACACACAAACCTGTGGTTTATGAAGAAAGTAAAGGATGATGCTAATTTTAAACGTAGAGGGTGAAAAATGGCAAGTATTAACAGGCCAGAAGTCTGGAAAGATTTCACAATCCAGAATCAGAAAACGGAAAAACTCATAACAAGGGTGAAAATTAATTTTTATTAAAATATTTATTGTATTATCATAACAACAGCAAAGGTTTATGGATAAATAATTGGAAGAAGACAGTGAAGGTAAAAAGGCAGAGCCTCTAAAGAAGGGGCTGCTATTGAATAACAGCAAGCAAAGGATTGGCAGTTACAATGATTACTCTATTTCACTGGTCTTCATTATGGAAGACATTGCTAATATTCCTTTTTTTTTGCTAATATTGTGAGTGAGGGGGTCGGGGATTGTTATTGTTACTGTTTTCTTTCTGTGGGTGAGGGAGTCGGGGATTGTTATTGCCATTGTTTATTTTTCCTGCAAGTAAGGGGATAAGGAATTGTTATTGTTGCTACACACATCAAAGTTGCTGGTGAACACAGCAGGCCAGGCAGTTCACCAGTTATGCTGCCCGGCCTGCTGCGTTCACCAGCCACTTTGATGTGTGTTGCTTGAATTTCCAGCATCTGCAGAATTCCTTGTGTTTGTGTTATTGTTGCTGATTTTTTCTGCGAGTGAGGGGGTTGAGGATTGTTATCATCAGTGTTTTTTTCTGCAGTTGAGGGGGTGGGGTAACTTTGGGGTCTGCAAGTCTTGTTTCCTTTCCTGTTCATGCTGGGGGAGGGGAAGTGGAGATTAAATGTCTTTTCTTTCATCATCACCCTGGTCTTTCTGTATTTCATGGCTATATGGAGAAGATAAATATCAGAGTTGTATTGCACATGCATATTTTGAATATAAAACGAACCTTTGAACCTTTGATATCAGATGGGATAATTTTCAATAACCATACTGTTGACCAGAGTTAAGGAGAACTCGAACCATTCACTCTTCAACACTTCACCTAACCAGGCTACTGTCCCCACTTGTTTCAAATCAACCATCATCATCCCTGTACCAAACAATTCTACACCTTCACAACTAAATGACTGCTGCCTGGTGGCACTGGAAACCAATTGTCATGAAGTGTTCTGAATGGCTGGTAATGGCGCAAATCAAAAACTACATTCCTACCACATTGGACACTCAACAACCTCGCTTGGTCCCAGAACACATTCTACATAACCAGCAAAGCTCACCAATGCCTCTACTTTCTGAAGAAACGGAAGACAGCTTGATTATGCTCTGCATATGTGCAGTAGATAGCATCCTAACATACTGCATCACTACATGGTACAGGAAGTACACTGTGGCAAACAGGTAGGCTCTACAACAGGTAGTCAAAACTGCCCAACATATCACTGGTACCAGCTGACCCATCATTATGTACATACAATATGTACAGAAAGGAGACAGAAAAGGGCCAGTACGTCATGAAGAATCCCACCCACCACCCACCCTACTAACAGAGTGTTTGTCCCAATCCCATCAGGAAGGAAGCTACGTAACACTCAAAGCAGGGCCACCAGACTCAAAATCAGTTACTTTCCCCAAGCAGTAAAGCTGATCAACACCTCCACCCATTAACCAACCCTGCCACATACCCTCACCACTAATTTATCATTTCCTGTCAGTCACCTTATGTACAGACACTCCTGTAGCTAGTGGCACTTTATGTACATGTAACTGATCTATGGATATACATCTTATGTATTTGTATCAATTGTGATTTTTTAATATTGTATTCTATATCTAAGTGTTTTTTATTTGATGCATATGATTCAGAGTAACTATTTTCTTCTCCTTTACACGTTTTCTGGAAATTACATTAAACAATCTTGAATCTTGAATAACATGGTATAACATACAAAAATCCCAAGGGATAGTGTGTTGGAGAATTCAGTGGCAAGAGGCAGAGAAGTAACTGGAACTAAAGGCTAGTACGCAAGAACTTTAAAGGAAGTGGCTTCAGAGACTGCGGGCTCATTGGTTGATCTTTTATATAGTTAGCTTAATTCTGGGAGAGTACCAAAAGATTAGAAAATGCTCAATGTGACTCCTCATTCAAAAAAAAAGTAGAAAGCTGGAGGAAGGAACCTACAGGTCAAAGACTTTTATTGGAATGATATTAAAGAAAATAGCTAATCATTCAGGAAAGCGAAATATAATTAAACCTTGTCAAGATGATTTTGAAAGGTAAATCACAGTTGACAAAGTTGCTCAAATTTTTTGAGGTTATAACGGGGAGAGTTGATAGCTGTAGACATGGTGTATTTAGAATTCTAATGGCGTTTGGCAAGATGCCGCATAAAAGGATGGTGCAGAAGTTAAAAACCTATAGTATGGGGGGAGTGTGTTAGAATGGACTAAAAAGTGGTTAGCTGATGGAAAGCAAGAGTTGGAATAGTGAAGTATTTTGGGACGGCAAATGAGAGCAGTACTTTCACAGTGAATAGATTGGCTTTGGGGAGTGCTTTAGAACAGGGGGATCTACGAGGACAAGTTAATGGTTACCTGAAAGTGGTGTCACGGGTAGACAAGACTCTGGTAGGCTGGCAAATTGGATTATATTGTTGCAGTTGCACAAGATGTTGGTGAGGCTAACTTTGGAATATTGAGTTTACTTTTGAAATATGATGTTGGAAAATGCATGGTCATGAACTTTGGTAGTAGAAATAAATGTGCAGACTACTTTCTAAAGGGGGAGAAAATCCATAAATCTGAGATGCAAAGGGACTTGGGAGCCCTTGTGCAGAACACCCTCAAGGTTAACTTGCAGGTTGAGTCAGTGGTGAGGAAGGTAAATGCAATGTTAGCATTCATTTTAAAAGGTCTAGAATACAAGAACAGGGATGTGACGTCGAGGCTATATAAGGCACTGGTGAGGACTCACCTTGAGTATTGTGAACAGTCTCCAAAGCCAATAATGAAGACTGCTTATTTAATTACCAAAAGTGGCAGGACAACTATACACCACTTGTCACTCAGTGATGCCGTGCTTAAAGCAAGCTGTTGCCTTCTATTAGCTCCAGGCTTTTCTGCAAGATAATTTGCCATTTCAAAGCTCATCTTTGGATAGTTCTGCAGATCATACAGGGCTCTGGAGTGAGACATTTATTTATTCATTTTACTTAGCGATACAGCACAGAGTGGGCCCTTGCACCCCTTCGAGTCACACCGCCCCAGCAACCCCCAGACAACCCCAATCAATCCTAACCTAATCATCGAACAATTTACAATGAACAGTTAAACTACTTGGTACATCTTTATACTGTAGAAGGAAATTGGAGCACCCAGGGAAAATCCGAGCACTCCACGGAGAGGACATACAGAGGCTCCTTATAGACGATGCTGCAATTGAACTACGAACTCCAACGCCCACAGCAGTAATTGTGATGTACTAACTGCTACGCTACCGTGGCTCCCATGATATTTTAGAAAGTATAACGCTCAACGCTCATTGAATGTGGCATTCAAGTCTGAGCCAAGCTGAGGTGGTTATTCTAGATATGTTTTGATTTGGAAAAGACACTGTGTTAGCAATTCAGGCTATTTACAATGATTGAATTTCTTCAAGACATCCCAGAAGTGTGGGCATTAGTACCATTTGCTTATGCTTAGGTTATTAATGAAGCACTATTTTCTCATAGGCATTGAGCACACTGGCAATAAGGGGACACGTCCTTTATAGTTCCAGCATCTTCCCGTTCTCCATTCATTGATGAAATAAATTAATATTTCAATATATTTTAACATTGGTCCTCCTGCACACTGCTGCAATTTACCAAACTGTTTGGTATTAATCTATTCTTTGTATATATCACATTTGCAGATTTACTGGAAGCTGATGCAGGTAAATTTATAAAACATGTTCTGAGTATGGAGAACAGTTCTCCAGACACCCAAATATTAGATCTAGATATCAAAAGACAACAAAATGAAATGCAAGTGCTGAATATCTGAAATAAAAACAGGAAATGCCAAAAATCCTCTGTGTCAGGCAGAACCTGAGGAGAGAAAAACTGTTACGGTTGAGGACTACTTATTAAAATGCAGAAATGCTTGAACTGGAGCATTATTTGAAATTTGCACAGAAAGAACAGGTTGTGGAGAGAATTAAGGAAATATCTGTGTTCGCCTAGAGACTGACAAACATAATTGGGGGAGATATTCGCTAAGGAAGGGCAGGGAAGGCTTTTTATTCCACTTGAGTAGCCTCCAACCTGATGGCATAAATATCGATTTTTCATTCTGATAAAATTTTTCCCTCCTCTCCCCTATTCTTGAATTCCCAACTCTGGCCTTTTACCTCTTCTTGCCTGCCTATCACTTCCCCCGGTTCCCTTCCTCCTTCCCTTTCACCTATGGTCCATTCTTTTCTCCTATCAGATTCCTTCTTCTCCAGCCCTTTACCTTTCCTACCCCCCTGGTTTCACCTATCACCTTCCAGCGAGCCTCTTTCACATCTCCCCGCTCCCCACCTTTTTATTCTGGCATCTTCTCCCTTCCATTTCAGTCCTGAAGAAGAGACTCAGCTGGTAACCTTGACTGCTTATTCATTTCCATAGATGCTGCCTGACCTGCCAGGTTCCTCTAGCATTGTGTGTGTGTGTGTGTGTGTGTGTGTGTGTGTGTGTGTGCTTGTTTATCATGCCTTACCTGCCTAAGGAAGGTGTACAATGAATTAAATGAACAAAGACACAGGAGGGAAATATGAGCTACTAAGGAATGAGGTTGATGGAAATACCACACAGCTCGATAGTATCTATGAACAGAGATAAACAGGGTGAACATTGCAAATCAATGACCATTCAACACTATATTGGGGTGGGAGAGTCAGAAGGCTACTGCACAGGTTCAAAGTAAGCTGCAGATAATTGTAAACTTAGTCAGCTCCATCATGGACACTAGCCTCCATAGTACCTTCAAGGAGCGATGCCTCAAAAAGATGGCACCCATCATGAAGGACCCCATCACCCAAGGTCATGACTTGTTCTCATTGCTACCATCAGGAAGGAGCTACAGAAGCCTGAAGGCACACTCAATGATTCAGGAATGGCTTCTTCCCCTCTGCCACCCAATTTCTGAAAGGACATTGAACCCATGAACACTACCTCACGACTTTTTTATTTCTATTTTTGCATACTTATTTAATTTAACTATTATATATATACTGTAATTCACTGTCTTTATTATTATACATTGCATTGTACTGCTGCTGCAAAGTTTACAAATTTCACGACGTATTCCGGTGATATTAAGCCTGATTCTGATATATCTTTCCCTAAGTGCTCCAGTGTCCAGATGGGAGGGAGGGCTCCAATGTTGGGGAAGTTTAATAAATAAAAACGAAACAAAAAAGCAATAACACAGAAAAGTGAGTGGTAGAATAAAGATTGAAGTATGACTGGAAACAACAGAAAATACAACCAGTGAAATTGAATCTGGAGCAAATAACATCTGTAAAAAGTAAAAACTTGATGTTCTATCTGAATGCATGCTGTATTTGCAACAACAGTGACATATGAATATGACAATAGCTATTATAAAGACATGATTGCAGAGTGATGAAGACTTGGAACTTAAGGGAAAAATGATTTTAAAAAGGGACAGGTAGTGGGATAGCATTGTTAATTAAGGAATGTATCAGCTTTATACTGAGTCACGATGTGGATGCAGTGAATCGTGATGTGGAACCAGTTTGAGTGGTAATAAAGAACAGCAGGGAACACACAGGTGTGAGTAATATATTTTATTTAAATTTGTTTGTTTGTTTGTTTGTTTATTTATTTATACCCCCAAGGTGGTGCTTCTCGACAGGATAAAGGATAGATGGTAAATATCAAAAGCATGTATGAAGGCAACTACAATTATTATGCATTGTTCTAATCTGCATATTAATTTGCAAATTAAACTTGCAAAGGGTGTCAAAATCGCAAACACAAGGGTGTCAAAATGGTTGCTGTGATGTGTCTATTGTGGTAGTGTAGTGGGAAGTTCTTGTCACTCTCAGTTTCAGCTTCCACTGCTGGCTAGCTGTCTTGTGAAAAAGGAGAGCTGAGTGTGTGTCTCACCCTGCCAGTACATAGCCTCTCCAACAGCAAGCCTCATGTAGTGCCCCCTCGCTGGTGACACACACAAACTGAACTCCTTTCGGACTCAGGCTGAACTACAGAGGACAGGGAGGAGGCCTGGCTCCTGCACATATAGCACGCAGGCCTACCAGTATGTGGACACGCCCTGATTCTCATGAACCAGAGAGCCTTGTGAGTCACCTCGGGAGAGTCGAAGGCTACCAGAGTAAACTTAAACAGCAAATCAGGAGCGGAGCCCTTAAGGTGGCTGGACATCCTTGAACATCCTCCTGGCAGCTCCTGCAGCCCAGCTGGTGCCAAACATATTGCTTTATAAGCTTTCCTTTGGACCACATTGGTGAGGCCGAGAGGAGCATATTAACAACTGCGCATCTCAGGATCTCCATCCAAGCTTGTGATGATGATCATCATCACCCATTGTCCTTTGAGACAAATGGACGCCAACCGCAACAAAACTAGCAAAGGAATCATGGAGGACAAATTTGTGGATGCACCCACAATTACTATTTACAGTCAATTCTACCAGGGAACATGATATTTTACTTCTGACCTTCTGTAATGAGAAAGGATTAATAAGAGATTTGTTGTTAAGATCGCCAAAGAAGTAGTGATCACAACATCACAAAATTCCAGGTGCTGCCGGAGGGCAAACACCCTATGTCTGAAATCAGTATCTGAATGGACTGAGTAAATAGACTGAAGGTCAGACCAGATAAGCAATGGCAAGTATTCTTAAATACTTGACAAGCAATTGGAAAAATTAACAGGGCTAAAGGCACAAAGACAAGGAGTTCTGCAGATGCTGGAAATTCAAGCAACACACATCAAAGTTGCTGGTGAACACAGCAGGCCAGGCAGCATCTCTAGGAAGCTACCTCTACTGTAAAGACATCTTTGCCATAGAGGGAGTACAAAGAAGGTTCACCAGATTGATTCCTGGGATGGCAGGTCTTTCATATGAAGAAAGACTGGATGAACTGGGCTTGTACTCGTTGGAATTTAGAAGATTGAGGGGGGATCTGATTGAAACGTATAAGATCCTAAAGGGATTGGACAGGCTAGATGCGGGAAGATTGTTCCCGATGTTGGGGAGGTCTAGAACGAGGGGTCACAGTTTGAGGATAGAGGGGAAGCCTTTTAGGACCGAGGTTAGGAAAAACTTCTTCACACAGAGAGTGGTGAATCTGTGGAATTCTCTGCCACAGCAAACTGTTGAGGCCAGTTCATTAGCTATGTTTAAAAGGAAGTTAGATATGGCCCTTGTGGCTACAGGGGTCAGGGGGTATGGAGGGAAGGCTGGGTTCTGAGTTGGATGATCAGCCATGATCATAATAAATGGCGGTGCAGGCTCGAAGGGCCGAATGGCCTACTCCTGCACCTATTTTCTATGTTTCTATGTTTCTATGTAAAGATGAAGCCACACTCAGGTTGGAGGAACAACACCTTATATTCCGTCTGGGTAGCCTCCAACCTGATGGCATGAACATTGACTTCTCTAACTTCCGCTAATGGCCCAGCTCCCCCTCGTACCCCATCCGTTATTTATTTATACACACACATTCTTTCTCTCTCTCTCCTTTTTCTCCCTCTGTCCCTCTGACTATACCCCTTGCCCATCCTCTGGGTTTCCCCCCCTCCTCCTTTCCCTTCTTCCTGGGCCTCCTGTCCCATGATCCTCTCGTATCCCTTTTGCCAATCACCTGTACAGCTCTTGGCTCCATCCCTCCCCCTCCTGTCTTCTATCATTTTGGATCTCCCCCTCCCCCTCCCACTTTCAAATCTCTTACTAACTCTTCCTTCAGTTAGTCCTGACGAAGGGTCTCGGCCCGAAACGTCGACTGTATCTCTTCTTAGAGATGCTGCCTGGCCTGCTGCGTTCACCAGCAACTTTGATGTGAGGGCTAAAGGCAGATAAGTCAACATGACTCCATGGCCTGTAGCCAAGAATTTTTAAAGTAACTGGCTCCTGAACCTATTTGTTGAAACCATTCACAACTCAGTTATCTTCATGAGGGTGTCCTGCACATAAGAAAACAAAAGAAAAATGGCTCTCTTAATAAAAAGATGGAGAAGAAACTATTGGGAAACTATAGGCCAGTTTGCTTAACACCTATTGTTTGCAAGACGCTCGAGTCAATTAGCCAAAAAGAAACAACTAATTATTTAGAAAAGCTCAATATAATTAAAACAAAGTCAATATGGTTTTGTGAAAGATAAATCATGTTTGACAAATTTGCTTATATTCTTCTGGGATAATATAATGAGAGTCAATAGAAAGGAACCACTGGATGTACTTATATTTCCAAAAGACTTTTGACAAGGTGCCAAGCAGAAGGCTGGTATACAAAATTGGAGCTCATAGTATTGGTGGAAGTGTGTTAACATGGATTGAAATTTGGCTGTCACACAGATGACAGCAGGCATAAATGGGTCTTTTTCAGGCTGCAATGATATAACTAGTGGAACGTTCCAGTGATCAGTTCTTGTCCCCCAATTATCTGGTCAACATATTACTGACCTGGATAAGGGTTAAAATATAAAGTATTCAAGTCCGCTACAGACACAAACATAGGTGGAAGAACATATTACAGGGGGGATATTGCAACAGGATGTGTACAGGGTGTGCAGTGTGCAAAAACTTGTAAACAGGAAAGTGTGAGATTATACACTTCAGTAAGAGGAACAAAGGCACACAAGAGATCCTGCAGATGTTGGAAATCCAGAGTATACACACAAAATAGTGAAGGAACTCAACAGGTCGGGCGGCATCTATGAAGAGGAAAAGAATTGATGATTTGGACTGTGACCCTTCATCAGGACTATTAGGTAAATGGACAGAGTTTCTAAATGAGTGAATCACAGAGGATCCAGCTGCTGGTGCGTGAATCACAAAATGTTAGCAGGCAGGTTCAGCAAGTAGTTAAGAAGTTATTTGTCTTTTAATGTAAGGGGTTTGGAGTTTAGACATAGTCATAGTCATACTTTATTGATCCCGGGGGAAATTGGTTAGGGAATATTGGGAAATAGGGAACATTGGTTGCAATTGTACGGGGTACTGCTGAGCCACTCCTGGTGTACTGGGCACCATTTAGTTTCTCTTATTTAAGCAAGGATATAGTAACTTTGGAGGGAGTCAAAAAGAGATTCACTCATTGAATTCCTTTAATGAGAGGATTGTCCTATCAAGAGAGGATAGAGGATTTGGATCTGCATTCTTTAGAGTTTGGAATACCAAGGGTTGATCTCACATCCCAGCAGGGCATGATGATGAGATGTTTCCATATGTGGGAAAATCTCAAATAAGGGGAGAGATACAGTACATGCTGAGGGATTGCTCACTTACAACAGAGGTACACAGGAATTTCTTCTTGCAGAGAGCAAGAGCTCTGCTGGTATTTAGAGAACTGGTGGATAAATGTTTGAAAAGATCAAGAAACTTAAAAGCTATGGGGAATTGGTAGAGAAGAGGAATTGAGGTCTAGGCAAGATCAGTCACAATCAGATTGAATTGTGGAGCAGGTTTGAAGAGCTGTGCGGCTTCCTTCTGCTCTTTCTTTTGTCTTGAGCGCCCCCCCCACCATGACAAAGACATGCCAACAGGTTAACTAACTGCTGCAAATTACTCCTTACAGGAAGTTAATGACAAAACAAAATCACAAAGGGATTGGTAGGCTTGTGGGAGGGAGAATAAAATGAAGTGATACTGTACAGGAAATTATGGAAAGGTGAACTGGGACTGATGGGCTGCTCCCCCGGAAGGGAGCATTAACCCTTTGGGCCAAATATACTCTTGCTCTGTGTTATTATAAGCAAATGATCTAAACTGGCCATTCCAGAGGCAAATTTGAAAGATGATCTGAAATTGATGAATTTACTGTTGAATCCTAGGGACATAAGGCAGCCGCTCTTCGGGTAGTATTACCAACTGAAAGGATGAGAATTGACATTAATAGCAGGAATCATAAGGAATTCTGCATAATTTTGTTCCTCAATTTTGTATTTGTGAAGTGAAGCAGAAAGGAAAGTTGAACAACACATTAAATGAAATGAAAAGGTTGGAAGTTGATACCTTATGCCTGTCAGAAATTAGATGGACCGACAGTAGCAAATTCACTAACAATAGTTCTCTGATAATGTATTCTGGAGGTCAACAGCATATGTATGGAGTTGGAATTATTTTAAACAAACAAGTATCAAAATGTCTTATGGGATTTTGGGCGATATTTGACCAGCTGCTTTTAGTTAAATTAAGGGGTAACCCTTTTAACATTAGCATAATCGAAGCCGATGCCACAACAAATGATGCTGATGAAGAGGATATCAACCAGTTTTATGAACATCTCGAAGTGCTTATGAACAATGTAAATCTCAGGATGTAAAACTAGTCATGGGAGATTTTAACTGCAAAATTGGACAGGAAAGGATTGATAACATCATAGGACCTTTTGGATTAGGGGAGAAAAATGAAAATGGAGAAAGGTTTACTGATTGGTGGGTCAGAAACAACCAAGTGACCACCAATACTTGGTATAAAAACCATCCACGTAGATTCTGTATTTGGATTAGCCCTGGAGATAGAACAAGGAATCAAATAGATTTCATTTCCATCAATGAATGCTTTAGAAATAATATCACAAATTCTAAAGCCTACCCAGGAGCAGACTGTGGTTCAGATCACCATCTAGTAATAGCTACAATCAAAACAAAATTATAGAAACTGAAACGTGGAAAAAAGAGAAATAAATATATGTTCGGAGAACTTAAAAATGATAGCACACTTAAGCAACAATGCAAAACTGCTGTAGAAGAACACCTCAACGAACATGAAACAACACCTATTTGGGACAGATTTAAATATGCTATACAGCAATCAGCAGAGGAGATAATCCCAGTGCAAGAAATCCAACACACCAACAAGGAGTGGATAACCAAAGAAATTCTAGATCTGATGGAACAAAGAAGGTTAGTGAAGAATAATAAAGTACAATATGGAGAGCTAGACAGACAGATCAGACAACTGTGCAATATTACAAAGGAAGACTGACTGACTCAAAAATACAATGAAATAGAAGGCCATATTAACAGCAGCAAAGAAATGCACAAGAAAATTAAGGAAATTACAGGTGTCCCCCGCTTTTTGAACGATCGCTTTACGAAACCTCACTGTTACGAAAGACCTACATTAGTACCCTGTTTTCGCTTTCAGAAGGTGTTTTCACTGTTACGAAAAAAAAGCAGCGCGTGATAAAAGGCATCGCGCACCCCAAGCAGCCGCTCTCCCCCAGATTCGGAACGGTATTGCTTTAACATGTGCCTGTGAGCAGCCATTTGCAAGATGAGTTCTAAGGTATCGGAAAAGCCTAAAAGAGCTCATAAGGGTGTTACACTTAGCATAAAACTAGACATAATTAAGTGTTTTGATCGTGGTGAATGAAGTAAGGACAAAGTGAGTTTGGCTTGTGGAAGCTGACGAAAATGATGTTGAAGAGGTTTTGGCATCCCATGACCAAGAACTGACAGATGAAGAGCTGATGCAATTGGAAGAAAAAAGGATAACAATCAAAACCAAATGAGTAATGATAAAGTACGACTTTAATTTTGAAAGGGTACGTCGGTTTAGGGGATATTTGCAGGATGGTTTGAGTCCTTACAAAAAACTGTGTAATAGAAAAATGTGCGAGGCTCAGCAGTCAAGTAAGCCTTCCACATCAGCCACAGCAGACGACGAACATCGACCTTCGACATCGAGGCGGGCAGAGATAGAAGAAGGTGAGCTGCCTGCTCTAACGGAAACAAACGATGACGAAATGACACTCCAGTGTCCCACCACCCCAACCCCCAGGTCACAGACAGGTACCGATTCACGGAGAATGCAACGGTAGCCGGGAGGCACACAGCACATCTTTAAGAAAAAAGTCGAAATAAACATGCTAATTAATTAGGTGCCGCCGACACGTAATTGTCAGCCCAGATCAGAGATGACGCAATCGTAAATCAGCACTGATCTGGGCCGACAATTACGTGCCGGGCGGCACCTAATTAATTAGCATGTCTGTTTCATCTTTTTTCTTAAAGATGCGCTGTGTGCCTCCTGGCTACCGCTGGACCCCTGCATTCTTCGCGGCAATGTATCGCTCGGCGGCCAGGAGGATGGGGCCACTGCACCAACCAAACTCCGACTCAGCCTAACACACCATCATCAGTGTGCTCTGCGCTGTCCCAATTCCAGTAAGTGATACTACACTGTACATACATTATTTCTACTTTATATAGGCTGTGTATTTTTACGTGTTATTTGGTATGATTTGGCAGCTTCATAGCTTAAATGTTACTGGAGAGTGCTTGCGCCGTGTTTTTTGCTGACGGTGCTTGCGTGAGATTTTCTGCCGACGGCACTTGCATGAGATTTTCGCTACGAAGCACAGTTCAGTAATGATTGTGGAGAAGTATTTCTACTTTATATAGGCTGTGTATTTATCATATCATTCCTGCTTTTACTATATGTTACTGTTATTTTAGGTTTTATGTGTTATTTGGCATGATTTGGTAGGTTATTTTTGGGTGTGCAAACGCTAACAAAATTTTCCCATGTAAATAAATGGTAATTGCTTCTTCGCTTTACGACATTCGGCTTACGAACCGTTTCATAGAAACGCTCTACCTTCAGATGGCGGGGGAAACTTGTACTAGAATTAAGAAAACCTCCTCTACAGGATGCATAAGATCAGCAGACGGATCCATACTAACAGATCCAGATGAAGTATGTGAGAGGTGGATTCAGTATATAGAGCAGCTTTTTGAAGATAATAAAGGGGAATCCCCAGATATTAGACACCCTAATTCTGGCCCACCTATTACCAAAGAAGAAATAACTAAAGCGATGAAAAGCATGAAACATGGTAAAGTTACTTGACCTGATGAAATTTCAGTGGAAATGATACAAGCCATATTTGGAAATGCACGGAGGACTGTGTGTCTCGCAAGATGATCCAGGTATTCCCTAACCGGAAACCTTGGATGAATTATGAGGTCAAGTCCCTTTTAAAGGCTAGAGCTGCGGCTTTCAGGTCCGGGGATACAAGTCGCTACATGGAATCCAGGTGTGAACTCCAGAAAGCCATTAAGGGCACCAAGAGGCAATATCGAGCCAAGTTGGAAGCCCCGGCTAACCAGAGGGATGCCAGTAGACTGTGGCAGGGTCTAAATGAGATCAGTGGGCAAAAAGGAAAGGCTGGGGATATCAATAACTGTGGCGATTCTCTTCCTGACGAACTTAACGTATTCTACACAAGATTCGAACAGAAGAGGAGCGTCCCGCTCCCTCCGGATGAACCGACCTGGTGGCATCAAGATTCATCGTCACCGAGGAGGACTTTAGAAGGGCCTTCTTGAAGGTTAATCCAAGGACGGCAACGGGCCCAAATAGCGTCCCAAGACGGGTTCTCCAGGCCTGTGCAAGCGAGCTGGCTGGAGTGTTTGCTGGCATCTTCCACTGCTCCTTGCTTCAGTCTAAGATCCCCTCGTGTTTTAAGAAGGCAACGATAATCCCAGTGCCGAAGAAGTGCAAAGTGGCATGCCTGAATGACTATTGACCTGTGGCTCTGACATCAATTGCTATGAAGTGCTTCGAGAGATTGGTTATGGCACACATCAACCACAGCCTACCGGTCTACCTTGACGCTTTGCAATTCTCCTACCAGAACAACAGGTCAACAGCAGATGCCATCTCTCTGTCCCTACATTCCTCCTTAGAACACCTGGAGAATAAAGAGGCATATGTAAGGCTCCTTTTCATTGACTACAGCTCTGCCTTTAATACCATCATTCCAAATAAACTGATTCCTAAGCTCCAGAGCATGGGCCTTAGCACTCAGATCTGCAGCTGGATCTTCAACTTTCTCACAGACAGGACCCAGGCTGTAAAAATAGGGGACAAGCTCTCCTCTATAATCACCCAGAGCACCGGTGCCCCACAAGGCTGTGTACTCAGCCCCCTGCTGTACTCACTGTACACCCATGATTGTGTAGCCAAGTTTCCATCAAACTCAATATATAAGTTTGCTAATGACACAATTGTAGGCTGTATCTTGGGTAATGATGAGTTTGAGTATAGAGAGGAAATTAAGAACCTGGTGGCATGGTGTGAAGACAAAAACCTATCCCTCAACGTCAGCAAGACGAAGGAATTGGTTGTTGACTTCAGAAGGAGTAGCGGACCACAAGACCCAATTTACATCGGTGGTGCACAAGTGGAACAGGTCAAAAGCTTTAAGTTCCTCGGGGTCAATATCACAAATGACCTGACTTGGTCCAACCAAGCAGAGTCCACTGCCAAGAAGGCCCACCAGCGCTTTTACTTCCTGAGAAAACTAAAGGAATTTGGCCTGTCCCCTAAACCCTCACTAATTCTTCTAGGGTGCATCACAACCTGGTATGGAAGTTGTCCTGTCCAAGACCAGAAGAAGCTGCAGAAGATCGTGAACATGGCGCAGCACATCACACAAACCAATCTTCTGTCCTTGGACTCACTTTACACCGCACACTGTAGGAGCAGTGCTGCCAAGATAATCAGGGACACGTCCCACCCAGTCAACACACTTTTTGTTCCTCTTCCCTCCGGGAGAAGGCTCAGGAGCTTGAAGACTCGTACGGCCAGATTTGGGAACAGCTTCTTTCCAACTGTGTTAAGACTGCTGAACGGATCCTGACCCAGATCTAGGCCGTACCCTCCAAATATCCAGACCTGCCTCTCGATTTTATTTTGCACTACCTTACTTTCCATTTTTCTATTTTCTATTTATGATTTATAATTTAAATTTTTAATATTTACTATTGATTTGTAATCCAGGGAGCGGGAAGCGCAGAATCAAATATCGCCATGATGATTGTACGTTCTCGTATCAATTGGTGACAATAAAGTATAAAGTAATAAAGCCCTAAAAGATCTGGGCATAGATATTCTTTTTGAACTGTTTAATGACATATATGAGTCTGGTAAAATGCCTGATGATCTCTTGAAATCAGTATTTATAACTCTGCCAAAAATTCCTGGAACTATTGACTGCGAAAATTATAGAACAATCAGTCTGATGAGCCACATAATAACGACTTTGTTCAGAATTGTTCTGAGTCGAATTAAAAACAAGACAAGACCAGAAACTTCTAAACTGCAATGTGGGTTATTGAAGACAGAGGAACTAGGAAAGCAATTTTCATACTACCAGTGATTTCAAAAAGGGCAATTGAATATCAAAATGATGTCTTTTTATGTTTTATTGATTTCACTAAAGCATTCGACAAAGTGCAACATGAAAAATTATTTCAAGTTCTTGCTAAACTAAACATTGGCGGAAGGGACCAACAAATGCTTCAAAATTTATACTGGAGTCAAACAGCGGCGGTAAAAATTGATGATAATATAGCAGTTGGACTAAAATTCAAAGAGGAGTTAGACAGGGATGCGTTGCCTCACCAGAATTATTTAATATCTATAGTGAAATGATTCTCAGAGAAACAGAAGACCTAGATGGGATAAAAATTGTAGGTGTTAACATCAATAATATAAGATATGCAGATGATACCACCCTAATAGCAAGTACTGCAGAAGATCTACAAATCCTCATAGACAAAGTAGTACAAACAAGTGCAGATTTTGGTCTAACCATCAACTGTAAAAAAAAAACAAATGTAAGGTAATATCAAAACAGCAGTATACTCCCAACTGTCAATTCTACATCGGTAACCAAGAGATTGAACAAAAGGCCAGCTTTAATTACATTGGTAGCTTTATATCATGAGATGCTAGAAGTAAAGTAGAAATAAAAAGAAGAATTGCCATTGCCAAAACCAATTTCCAAAAAATGAGACCCATTTTTACCAACAGACACATTCTATGACAACAAGGCTTCGGCTACATCTGGTCAATCTTGCTGTATGCTTCTGTAACATGGACTATAACACCAGAACTCCAAAGAAACTTAGAAGCTATAGAAATGTGGTTTCTTAGAAGAATGCTGAAAATATCATATAGAGATAGAGTAACTGATGAGACAGTACTCCAACGTGCCCATACAAAAAGATCCTTAATGAGAACATTAAATGAGAGGAAGCTTAAATTCCTGGGCAATGTCATCAGAAAGGGAGAAATATAATGCCTTACATTACAAGGCCGTATGCCTGGGAAATGCGGAAGAGGAAGGCAAAGAGGAAAATATATGGACACTGTGAAAGAACTAACAGATCTAAGTGTGTGAGATATCATTGTCACTGCGAGGGATCGTTTGATGTGGAGAGCCATGATCGCCCAATTGTGTAACACACAAGGCACATGAAGAAGAAGAAGAAGTGAAGCAAAAAAGCCTAAATTGTTGAGAATAAATATCCGAGGACTGAACAAACTTAAGATGTTAAGGCTTAATATAAGAGGGTTAATACCTTTCAAAATGGAAGATGTACAACTATGTAAAGGCTGCAGTTGGCCTTTGCAAAGCTGGCATCCTTCCCACGAGATGTATTATTGATTTAGCCAGTACCCACTCTGGAGCAAGGGGCATCGTCATATTCAGTAAAAAAAATACTCTTAGCAAATATTTCTGTCCACAGATGCCAACAGATGAATATGAAATGGGGCAAGTTATAAAAGCTCTGTTGTAATGTAAATTTGCTTCACTCTTCAGAATCAAATGCACCACACAAGTAGAATTGTAAACGCTAAACAGAACATTGTTCGCACACTAAGAATAGCACCAACTCTTCTCCAACTCCTTTTCATTTCAGCATTGTTCACTGACCGATTTCCTTTGACCAGTTGAAAGCATGCTGGGTGCAATCAAATGGCTTCTATTATGAGTAACTTCAAGATTTCTACTCGTTTAGGCAATGGGTTAAAAAAGGCAGAGTTCAAAATGCAAGGACATGCAACTCTCTCATTTCATTTACTAATGCCAAATGAATTTATTACACTAAGAAGATACTTAATGAGATACTTAATGGCATCAGCGCTAGCCTCCGAAGCGAAGGTTCCCGAGTTCGAATCTAAGTCGGGCCACCCCCCCCGAGCACGCGTTTTATCCATGCCGGGTTGAGCGTTGAGCTAGCCACTTGGCCTCATTAAAAAAAAGGGTCGAGTCAGGAACGTTCATATCAAGACCCGGTTAATCCGAAAGGAGACCAATCCTGACACCACGTGCCAGACAAGAACGGCCGACTGTCTGGTGTGACACACTGAAAAAAAGATCAGATAAGAAGTCTTAGTTTTAATGAAGTTGTTAGTTTCTGGGAAAGAGAAGTAGTCATAGAGGCTATGGGAGATGGAACAGATAAATAGGCCACTTGACTCATTGAACTTTTCATCAACTGCCCATATGCAATATGCCTACATCAATCTCAATTTTTGTGTATTCCACATTTCTTATCAGCTCCACCACGATCCCACTTCCCCTCAGATTCTAGAACTCATCTAAACACCAGGGGCAATTTACATTGGACGTTTAACATACCATATATTTGGGATATGGGAGGAAACCTGAGCATCCGGAGAAAGTACATGGAACACAGGGAGAAGACCTGAAGTTGGGATTGAAACTGGATCTTTGTTGCAAAACAGCAGCTTATATTAGCTGTACCACTGTGCCACTGAAATATAAGAGAAATAACTTGATTTATCTCTTCAATACCTGAGATCAAAGAATATGGATAAACATAAGTGCTAGTCTAGGCGCAACTACCAATAGTGGGTTTTAATGGATTAATAGACTTCTCTCTGTTACTTTAACACTCAAAATGCAAATGCTTACCCTTCAAAACAGAATATTTGTGTGGAAAGATCTGTAAAATAAGTCAATTAATCTTATTAAATAAAAATACTAACTGTGCAGTGTCAAGGGACACTAGCAATTTATTGTTTAATCTAATAAACAATGAAGCAAGAAAATTGATGGGACAGTTCAGTTACATTCAACAGTCAGTTGGTTTAGTCTCATTTATACCAATGGCTACAGTTATTCAGATTATCAGTATGGCTGGCAGATGTCGGCTGCCACAGACGGGCAAGTCCTTGAGGCTGATACTACCCTTCAAGAGACTAAAGGAGATTTTGTGTTTGGAAGGACAGCTACTGAAAGGTGTTACTTGGAGGATAGATGTAAGACCAGAGGATCAGTAGCTCAACGTTTGGAGGTTTGGAGATAATGGAAGCTCCAGAGCACAGATGAGCCATTTTCCAAACTTTGGAAAGATTACTGTCAATATATTGACATCCTTTATGGTGAGCTGGTACTTTTCAACAGTTTCAGGTACCTGCTTGTCCATTATGTGAGGGCTCAAAGCTCCAGACCTGTCAGGTTTTTTTTCCACTTAGAATCAGAATCAGGTTTAATATCGCTGGCATATGTTGTGAAATTTGTTATCTTTGCGTCAGCAGTACAATGAAATACATAATCATAGTGAAAAATTACTGTAAACCACAGTATATATGTTTATGCACAAACATAAAATAGTTTAAGTAAGTAGAGCAAAAATAAAAATTTTAAAAAGTAGTGAGGTAGTGTTCTTGGGTTAGACATTTAGACATGGGATGTGGGTGTCATTGGGAAAGCCAGTATCTATTCTTAACAGATTGGCGTGGTTGCAATGAGCTATCTTTTTAACAGATGTAATCAGTACGATGAAGTTACTAGACAGTGGTCCAGGATTTTGACAAAACAACAATAGAGGCACAGTAAATATTTCCACATGAACATGTTATTCAGTGTACTCTTGCTCCTGCTGACATTGCTTTGTAGTCAGTGGAAATTATTGGTCTGCGGTTGCTACTGAATAAACTCTGAGGGATGCTTCTGTGGTATCTTATGGATTGTACAGAAACTACACTTGATCTAAGCCAAAGACACTAATTCCTCAAGCTATATTTCTGCTCAGCAACACGCCCAGCATTGTTAGATTTCAACCCACTACCATTCCTTACAAGTGATACTTGTAGAATATTTCGATGTTGATTTGGTATCTATTTTGACCCTAATGAAGTTTACATGGAAAGTTGTTGCAATTCAGGAAACAACATCAAATACGATATTAGAACACATTAACATTGGGTATGATAGTAATAAGAGGTGATTTGGGACTTAGGTCCTACCATTATTTAAATGGTAGAAAATTGCAGCACGCTGCTGTGCAGAGCGACTTGGGAATGCTTGTGCATGAATCACAAAAGGTTGGTTTGCAGGTGCAGCAGGCTATCAAGACAGCAAATGGAAGGTTGGCCTTCACTGCTAGAGGGATTGAACTTAAGAGCAGGGAGGTTAAGCTGCAATTGTACAGGGTACTGACGGGGCCGCACCTGGAGTACTGTGTGCAGTTCTGGACTCCTGGAGGTGGTGCAGAGGATGTTCACCAGGTTGATTCCAGAAATGAGGGGGTTAGAATATAAGGAGAGATTGAGTTGTCTGGGACGATACTCGATGAAATTCAGAAGAATGAGAGGAGATCCTATAGAAACATATTAAATTATGAGAGGGATAGATATGATAGAGGCAAGAAAGTTGTTTCCACTGGTATGTGAGACTAGAACTAGGGGACATAGCTTCAAGAATTCGGGGAACAGATTTAGGATGGAGATGAGGCTTTTTCCAGGGAGTGGTGAATCTGTGGAATTTTCTGCCCAATGAAGCAGTGGAGGCTGCCTCAGTAAATATATTTAAGACAAGGTTGGATAGATTTTTTCATAGTAGGGGAATTAAGGATTATGGAGAAAAGGCAGGTAGGTGGAGATGAGTCCATGGCCAGATCAGCCATGATCTTATTAAATGGCGGAGCAGTCTCGATGGGCCAGATAGCCTACTCCTGCTCCTATTTTTTATGTTTCTTATAAAGCAAATCAGCAATACTACTGAAGAAACTGAATTCCTGGAGAATGCATGAGAATGTTTTTCAGACCAGTATGTTGCAGAGCCAACTAGCAAACAGGATATCCAAGAGATGGCACTGAGAGGGCTTAGTTGCTAGTCTTCATGTAAGGAGTCCATTACGGAAAAGGTCCATAACATATTCTTGAATAAGATGGGAATTGCAATAGTTTAATCTGAAACCAAGGTTCCAAAAGCAGAGGTGTGCATTGGCCATAATAGATTGGGAGTTTTATTTAAAAAAATTACAATGGATCGACACTGTCTGACGATACAGTTACTACAAGCAGTTATGCATTCCTTTCTGAGCAAGAACACAAAAGAAAAAGCAACGTATCCGTGCCTTACAAAAGATGTAAGGGGCATCTTTTGATCCAAAGAGATGCCACAAAACTGTTTCGTGGACTAACATTAATTTAGAATCAGTAACAAAAGAGCAGAAGTTGATTAACAGAGGGAAGATAGAATATGACAGTGAGGAACATAAGTACTCTCTAACCATACCGATGTAAGTAAAAATAATGCATTAACGAAGACAATTAGTGTATTTGGATTTTCAGGTGGTCTTTGATAAATTCCCACAGAAGAGATTAATATGCAAAATTAAAACGTATGGAATTGGTAGTAAGATACATGCATTCATTGAAAGTTGGTTGCTAAAGAGGAAACTGAGATTTAGGAAATAAATCCAACTTTTTTGTGCATCAGGCAGTGACTAGTGGGTATCATGGAGACAAGCGAATGTACCCCAAATATTCCTTATGTCATCATCATCATTATGTGCCATGTTATATCACATTTACAATCATGGTCTAATCCATGACCATGATTGTTCTTCCAAAATTGTTCTACAGAAGTGGTTTGCCTTTGCCTTCTTCCAGGTAGTGCCTTTACAAGACGGGTGATGCCAGCCGCTACCAATACTCTTTTAGAGATTATCTGCCTGGTATCAGTGGGCACACAACCAGGACTCGTCATATCCACCAGCTCCTCATACAATCATCCACCACTTGCTCCCAGGCTTCACATGACCCTGATCGGGGGGGCTAAGCAGGTGGTATACCTTTTCCAAGGGTAACCTGCAGACTAGTGGGGGGAAGGTGCGCCGTACAC